>NC_037676.1:119294747-119436756 GCF_003255815.1 Theropithecus gelada
TTATAATTTCTGTTCTTGTACATTTGCTGAGGAGTGCTTTACTTCCAATTACGTGGTCAATTTTGGAATAAGTACGATGTGGTGCTGAGAAGAATGTATATTCTGTTGATTTGGGGTGGAGAGTTCTATAGATGTCTATTAGGTCTGCTTGCTGCAGAGATGAGTTCAATTCCTGGATATCCTTGTTAACTTTCTGTCTCGTTGATCTGTCTAATGTTGACAATGGAGTGTTGAAGTCTCCCATTATTATTGTATGGGAGTCTAAGTCTCTTTGTAAGTCTCTAAGGACTTGCTTTATGAATCTGGGTGCTCCTGTATTGGGTGCATATATATTTAGGATAGTTAGCTCTTCCTGTTGAATTGATCCCTTTACCATTATGTAATGGCCTTCTTTGTCTCTTTTGATCTTTGATGGTTTAAAGTCTGTTTTATCAGAGACTAGTATTGCAACCCCCGCTTTTTTTTGTTCTCCATTTGCTTGGTAAATCTTCCTCCATCCCTTTATTTTGAGCCTATGTATGTCTCTGCGTGTGAGATGGGTCTCCTGAATACAGCAGACTGATGGGTCTTGACTCTTTATCCAGTTTGCCAGTCTGTGTCTTTTCATTGGAGCATTTAGTCCATTTACATTTAAGGTTAAGATTGTTATGTGTGAACTTGATCCTGCCATTATGATATTAACTGGTTATTTTGCTCGTTAGTTCATGCAGTGTCTTCGTAGCCTAAATGGTCTTTACATTTTGGCATGTTTTTGCAATGGCTGCTACTGGTTGTTCCTTTCCATGTTTAGTGCTTCCTTCAGGGTCTCTTGTAAGGCAGGCCTAGTGGGGACAAAATCTCTAAGCATTTGCTTATCTGTAAAGGATTTTATTTCTCCTTCACTTATGAAACTTAGTTTGGCTGGATATGAAATTCTGGGTTTAAAATTCTTTTCTTTAAGAATGTTGAATATTGGCCCCCACTCTCTTCTGGCTTGTAGAGTTTCTGCCAGGAGATCTGCTGTTAGTCTGATGGGCTTCCCTTTGTGGGTAACCTGACCTTTCTCTCTGGCTGCCCTTAAGATTTTTTCCTTCATTTCAACTTTGGTGAATCTGGCAATTATGTGTCTTGGAGTTGCTCTTCTCGAGGAGTATCTTTGTGGCATTCTCTGTATTTCCTGAATTTGAATGTTGGCCTGCCCTACTAGGTTGGGGAAGTTCTCCTGGATGATATCCTGAAGAGTGTTTTCCAACTTGGTTCCATTTTCCCCCTCACTTTCAGACACCCCAATCAGATGTAGATTTGGTCTTTTTATATAATCCCATACTTCTTGCAGGCTTTGTTCATTTCTTTTTCTTTTTTCTTTTGGTTTCTCTTCTTGCTTCATTTCATTCATTTGATCCTCAATCGCTGATACTCTTTCTTCCAGTTGATCGAGTTGGTTACTGAAGCTTGTGCATTTGTCACGTATTTCTCGTGTCATGGTTTTCATCTCTTTCATTTCATTTATGACCTTCTCTGCATTAATTACTCTAGCTATCAATTCTTCCACTTTTTTTTTCAAGATTTTTAGTTTCTTTGCGCTGGGTACGTAATTCCTCCTTTAGCTCTGAGAAGTTTGATGGACTGAAGCCTTCTTCTCTCATCTTGTCAAAGTCATTCTCTGTCCAGCTTTGATCTGTTGCTGGCGATGAGCTGCGCTCCTTTGCCGGGGGAGATGCGCTCTTATTTTTTGAATTTCCAGCTTTTCTGCCCTACTTTTTCCCCATCTTTGTGGTTTTATCTGCCTCTGGTCTTTGATGATGGTGACGTACTGATGGGGTTTTGGTGTAGGTGTCCTTCCTGTTTGATAATTTTCCTTCTAACAGTCAGGGCCCTCATCTGTAGGTCTGTTGGAGATTGCTTGAGGTCCACTCCAGACACTGTTTGGCTGGGTATCAGCAGCAGAGGCTGCAGAAGATAGAATATTGCTGAACAGTGAGTGTACCTGTCTGATTCTTGCTTTGGAAGCTTCCTCTCAGGGGTGTACTCCACCCTGTGAGGTGTCGGGTGTCAGACTGCCCCTAGTGGGGGATGTCTCCCAGTTAGGCTACTCAGGGGTCAGGGACCCACTTGAGCAGGCAGTCTGTCCCTTCTCAGATCTCAATCTCCGTGTTGGGAGATCCACTGCTCTCTTCAAAGCTGTCAGACAGAGTCGTTTGCGTCTGCAGAGGTTTCTGCTGCTTTTGTTGTTGTTTAGCTGTGCCCTGTCCCCAGAGGTGGAGTCTACAGAGACAGGCAGGTTTCCTTGAGCTGCTGTGAGCTCCACCCAGTTCGAGCTTCCCAGCGGCTTTTTTTACCTACTTAAGCCTCAGCAATGGCGGGCGCCCCTCCCCCAGCCTCGCTGCTGCCTTGCGGTTAGATCGCAGACTGCTGTGCTAGCAATGAGGGAGGCTCCATGGGTGTGGGACCCTCCCGGCCAGGTGTGGGATATAATCTCCTAGTGTCCCCGTTTGCTTTAAGCCCAGTATTGGGGTGGGAGTTACCTGATTTTCCAGGTGTTGTGTGTCTCAGTTCCCCTGGCTAGGAAAAGGGATTCCCTTCCCCCTTGCGCTTCCCAGGTGAGGCGATGCCTTGCCCTGCTTCAGCTCTCGCTGGTCGGGCTGCAGCAGCTGACCAGCAGCAATTGTCCGGCACTCCCTAGTGAGATGAACCCAGTACCTCAGTTGAAAATGCAGAAATCACCGGTCTTCTGTGTCACTCGCGCTGGGAGTTGGAGACTGGAGCTGTTCCTATTCGGCCATCTTGCTCCGCAGAAGGGCTAGTTTTGATGAGTACATTGAGTGACCCCTGCTACTCCTCATCCATGTATGTGGTAAACATTGCTAATCAATAGAGGCACTTGTTCCTGCTGAGCTTAGATGAACAGTTCTTACAAAATGTTTAGATATTTGCTTCCAAATGATTGAAGTTGCAGTGAAGCATGAAGTTGACTTGCTGTTCCACATTTCACATGCCTGCCTTGCTTGGTAAATGGAACCCAATTGGTTCTACGTGGGCTTGAAGAAAGTAGATGCTGTAATGACTTGAGTCTGCCTTTGACTTAAGGTTCATCTAACATTTGGGTCAAGGAAATCTTCTATTCTACATTTGCAAATTAGACTCAGATACTGTTCTGGCCTCCTGGGAGCACACACAGAAGTTATTAAATTAATAGTTTGAATGCTTAGGATAATTGACACCTAATATTTCGTAAATAGATAATAAACACCAATTTAAACCCTCATCATTATTAATAATATTATTATAAGGGTAGAGTCATCACTCTTAGGAAGCGTGGGAACTACCTGGAAAGATGGAGCAGAGTGAGGAAATGACATATTGTCATGTGACCACTGTCAGATTTTTCTTAGCAACATTTTAACTCCAAGTTCTACTTGTCCTTGAAGCTTTCACCTCTCCCCACCTCCCACTCACACAAAAAGTCATGGAGCACTGGGCTATCTGGCACTCTTTGTCTTATTACTGCCACTGGAGCTGGAGATGCTAAGAATAATGACCATAGCCCCTATCTTTAAGAAGCTTCTACTCTAGTGGGGAGGCAGAAAATAAATGAATAGAGTCATCCCATTTTTGCCTTCATTGAACATGCAGCCTGGAAGAGAGAGAGAGAGATTAAATCAATAAACATATAATTTAAAGATTATATAAGTTCCGTGCCAGGTGTGGTGGCTCACGCCTGTAATCCCAGCACTTTGCGAGGCCGAGGTGGGCGGATCATGAGGTGAAGAGATTGAGACCATCCTGACTAACACGGTGAAACCCCGTCTCTGCTAAAAATACAAAAAATTAGCCAGGCATGGTGGCAGGCATCTGTAGTCACAGCTACTCAGAAGGCTGAGGCAGGACAATGGCGTGAACTCGGGGGCGGAGCTTGCAGTGAGCCGAGATGGCGCCATTGCACTCCAGCCTGGGTGACAAAGCAAGACTCCATCTCAAAAAAAATATATATATATATGTGTGTGTCTGTGTGTGTATATATATGTATATATGTATACACGCACATATATACATATATACAAATACATATATGCATATGTGATACGTTTATGTGTGTGTATGTGTATATATATATACACACACACGTTCTGTGAAGCTAAGTAACGGTAGAAAAAGAAGGAAAAACAGGAAGAGCTAATTTAAAATTCGAGCATTTAGTCAATCAAGACCTCCCTGAGAAAGCAGAATTTAAGCTAACAGTCATCTCATTTTTCTATGAATACATGCTCGGTAGGATGAGGATTTCTCCAGTTATTTCAATAGTGTATCATACATATACGGCCAAGAACATGCATTCTGATCAATCAGTACAAATCAGCAAACTCACCTGCCTTTGCCTGCTCTTAGTGGAAGAATGGGAATGTTAAGAATGCTGTACTCACAATCTTTGGTAGAGTATCACTCGTCTGTCCTACTTTAACCTTTGTCTTCATATGAAACCAGATGATCAGGAAAGCGTGTAGCTCCCTCCTCTCCACGGATGTGTGTCTGGGATAAACTGCTACTGAATATGCTACGTCGACACTGAACGCTCAGTAATGCTCTCTGGGGAAGGATGGATGGCCTACTGTAATAAAAGAAGAAAATATATGAATACTTAATTATATTTAAGATACAATTCTGGTTTCATGTCAGAAATGTTTGGTTTATCTGTACATAGAGATACATGCTGATGATACGCACTTCTGTTGGGAATACACATGAATCTGCTGTTGGTGAAGGCCTGTGGCCCGCTCTCGATGCCTGGACATAATAGACACTCAACTCATGCTAGTTTGCCTCTTCTCTCCTCTTTCTTTTAATTTCTCCCTTGTATTCATTTATGCACAATTCTTTCTCCCAGCTACCACCTAATACTTAACAGATCCAGAGAGTGGAAAGGGGCTTACAGAGCCATCCAGTCCAAGAGTTTATAAATTGTATTTTGAGGGTTCCCAGGGACCCACGGAAGACTATCCAGGGGATCAGCAGATGGATGGACTGAGTAGTCCTGAATTCCAAATTCCAAAAGTGTCACTTTTGCCCAATAAATTCAACTGGAGCTACATATACGTGTGTGTTAAGAAAACTTCCAGTGCTAAAAAAACAAAAAAAAAACAAAAACAAAATGTTTGAAGACCATGAATAGTTTCAGTCCTTGTTTTATTGAAGATAAAACTGAGCACCAGAGTGGAGAAATGGCTGTCTCAAGGACACATGAAATGTAGAGTCACAACCTAAATCCAGGCCTCCAGGCCCATAAACCAACACATTTGGAGTCTCATTTATCTTAATATGATCTGCCTCTGGCCTTCACCCCTTCTCGGGAGAAGCTGCCTTTCTACTGGATTTTTGCTCTAGGAATATCACAGTTAAGAATTTCTGATTCTATTCATTTAGGATTAGGTGGACATAGTTGGTTGGCTTCCCTAAAACACTGCTGAATACAGAAATAATTGAGAAACACTTTCAGACATAAAATTACTGAAAGTATAGGCACGGTTGAGATTGAGATTCAACTCAAAAAAGTGCACCACCACCTGGGGAGAGAATATCAGAAACAGACACTAAGTGAGAAAGACAAATCCTAGAAAGCTGGCTGCAAGAATGGCATGGGAGTAGTGGGCAGAAGAGCAGACCTGATTTTGCGATGGGATCAGGTAACAGAAGATAAACAGACTGTTTGGGATGGGGCACAAAGGAATGCCAAGTAAAGCACTCAGGGGAGATTGTCCCTCTGTTCTTTGGTAATACTGTTCTTGGAGAAAAGGCTATTCCATTTTGTTAGCTTGGCAGCAAAAATATAGAGACGAATTGGAGGAAGTTCAGCAGAGCAGTGAATGGGGTGGATAATTAGCTGCTGGGGAAAAAGGTAATAACATATAATGCTTTTGAGGGGCCGTCATGATAGTTTTCTGTTACAATGCTAGAAACCAGAGACACCAAGTGGGGAGTGAAATTACTTGGGTACACAGAGGTTTAGTGGAAAATGATTGCATATGGTTAAGAATATAAGAAAATAGGTTAAACTCGGATGAATTCCAGCAGAGAGGGAATCAATTTATCAGCCAATTAAGTCAGCATGCTAGAAGTAGGAGCAGCTTAATATAAAGTATAAGATATGTATCTTTTCTCATAAACTTTCAGCTGTGGAATGCCTACAGCCAAACCATTCTCTCTCTCACACACTTTAGTGAACAATCTTTGTTCTGTCCTGAGGGTATTTGCACCTGCTGTTTCTTATGTCTAGATTTGTCATTGCACACCTTTTCTCTGTCCCACTCAAGGTCTCTGAATGACTGACTTCTCACTGTTATTCAGGTCTCATGTCTCAGCTACAATGTCACCTTCCCTTGTTTTAAATTGAGGCTGTGAGTAGTTAGCAACTTGACAAATACCACGCCGTGTCTCACTCCAGAACCCAAGCCCTCCAGTCTCAATGCTGCTTTACTTAATAAGAAATAGACATTATAGTTAGAGAAAATATAGTTTAGCTTATACGATGGGAGATCTAGAGGTAGCAGTTTCTCATCTGAAGTCTAGCAAAGGTCAACCAAAAAGAAAAAATATCTGGTGACCACAAGCCATCACTTAGGGTATCTTAAAGAAAGCTGTAGGGCAAAAATGGACAGGAGGCTTTAGGAGAGCCACCAGCTTACAGAGTATTCAATGGATAGGCTTTTACCTAAATAATTATAAATACGATTCCTGCTCACTAAACATCATCAGTCTCTTTTCGGACAATAAACACTAACTGATGGAAGGGTTTATTGATAAAATAAACTCTGAGTACTGTACCATTAAATGAGATGGCATTTATTTTTTGTTTTGGAGCCATACATTGAACTAAGTGCTTTACATACTGTATTTCATTTAATCTTGACTACAACCCTATGAGTTAGGTACTATTGTTATATATCAATTTTACAGATTAGGGAAGTGAGGTTTAAAGGTTAAATGACTTTCTGAAGGTCACAGTACTATAAAGTAATGGGAACAAGAGGTGAGCCAGATAGTCTAAAGGTACCACATCTGTAAAAATGCACTGTACCCTCCATCCCTTCCCCTACCTCAAACCCGATATTGACAACCATTTTGTATAAATACAAAATAATAATTATCTACTATTTGCCTACTCTGTCTCAGATGCCATACAGATTTTTATATATTTCATTAAATTCTTTACATGTATATCATTTAATATTTACAAAAATTTTAGTGGATGGGTATTAACTGTCACCAGTTAATAGGTAAGGAAAAAAGGATGTAAGTTGTTGAGTAGCTCGAGCAGTCTCACAGTGGAAAAGATACATTTGAACCATGCGCTTTTAATTGTCTGATACTTTCTCTATAAAGATATTTTGAGCACCTTGGGGGAGGTATTCAAATCTTAATCTGTAAGAACATAACCACTTTCTTCCACAGCTCCTCTTTGAGGCTCTAAGCCCCCAACACAAGCCTGCCCTCTGACTCTGTGTCCCATGCTTTCTCTCGCTGTACCACAGGGCATGCATGGGTGCTCTTAGAGCAGGCAATGGAATACTGGTTTGTGCTGGAAACAAGAAGCCAGTTTGGCTACTGGAGGCACTTTCAGGCCTTCTACAGTGAGCAGAACAGGGTCTCCTGGAATAACGTTTCTTCTGCTCTTATAATTGTTAAGTTCATTTCCTCTGCTTCAGACTTCAGTTCAATCTCTAAGATCTAAAATAGCTCACTGCCTGTTTAGAGTAGATACTATCAATGTTTGTTCAGGGAATGGTTGAAGAAACCTATACTCATTTAGGCTTTTTTTCCTTGTTTCTCCAACTGGAATAATTATTTTAATTTCATAAAATTGTTACCCAGAGCTGCCATTTTCCAGTCTCCTAATTCATGAATGTAACTCTTCTCTGAACCCTTCTTAATGTCTCTATTGTGCTCTGTAGTGTCCTTTACTAGAACTAAACATACCACTATTTTGGAGTATAAGCAAGTTCAAATGTAATTTTCTATGTATAGGATTTAGGAGAATGGCAAGTCAAAGAGTAAATCGATGGATGATGAATGAATGATAGAAACTACCAGAAAAGTTTTAATCTTAGAATCTGTATTATGCTCTCTTTTCAATTAAAAATATTATTCTATCCCTTCCCCTACCTATGAACCCATATGGCCCCCAGGACAGAAGGATAAGGTAAAGTGTTTACTGACTTTGGTGGAGACCTCCCAGTAAAGAGAAGTGCATCTTTCCAGGGCCTCATATCTGAATTTTCATCTTGCACATCAAAAATATGCTCAATTAAATGGGATTAATTGGATAAATAATTTTGGAGTTGTTGGACACACCGTCTCCCTCTTAAGAGTGTCTCAGTGTACATAAGCATATTTAAGTCCAAAAGTAAAGCCCCGTAGTCAGGATACCTATTTAACTCAGATTGGCTCAGATGTATTTACATACTGCCTATGATCAGCCACTGAAGACACTGGAAAAATGCAATTTTAGAGTAACAGAGTTTGAAAAGAACATTTCCCTTTATTTGGATACATGGTGTGATGGTTAATAGTGCTTGTCAACTTGATTAGATTGAAGGGAGCAAAGTATTGTAGCTGGGTGTATCTGTGAGTGTGTCGCCAAAGGAGATTAACATTTGAATCAGTGGACTGGGAAAGGCAGGCCCACCCTCAATCTGGGTGGGCACCATCTAATCAGCTGCCAGTGTGACCAGAATAAAAGCAAGCAGAAGAACATAGACTAGACTGGTTTAGTCTTCTGGCCTACATCTTTCTCCCCTGCTAGATGCTTTGTGCCCTTGAACATCGGACTCCAAGTTCTTCAGCTTTGGGATTCGGACTGACTTTCTTGCTTTTCAGCTTACAGGAAGCCTACTGTGGGACCACACCTTATGATCATGTGAGTCAATATGCTTTAATAAACTCCCCTTTATATATCCATCTATCCTATTAGTTCTGTCCCTCTAGAGAACCCTGACTAATACATACGGTATCTGAGAATGCAGACTTCCTATACGAAGTTCTACCCAGGTGGTATGTCACTGTTGAGCTGTGAGATTTCAGGCTGGATTCCAATTTGTTCAATTTAAAAAAAAATCATATTGATGTTTTTAAAAATACTCTTCTAATCTTTATAGAAAATCTGTCTCCAATAAATTCATGTAAACCCCTTCAATGTACTTGAATTTTAGCTTGTGCTTCCTTTGGATACAAAGTTTTCCATAAGTTTAGTATTAGTGGTATGAAGTGGTTCTCTGCTTCAATTCATTTGTCTTAAATATACCTATTTCATGATCTAAGAGATGTCTTTTAAATTAAATGAATGAGTTGCCTAAATAATTTATTATTCCATAAATTTATATTACATAATTCTTTTATTAGTTACCATTCATCTTTCTGACTTTAAAAAGATCGAATGTTGCTAGTCAGGTTTTATTTAGCATTTTATCTCTCATTGCCCTGGTTACCTTGAGTGCCGTATTAGTTTACAGGGTTGCCATAATAAATCACTACAAACTGGGCAGTCCAAATAAACAGAAATCTAGTCTATCCCAGTTCTGGACTCTAGAAGTCTGAAGTCAAGCCATCAACAGAGACATGCTCACTCCAAAGGGCTCTAGGGAAGACTTTTTCTTTGCTGCTTCTAGTTTCTGGCAATCCTTGGCATTCCTTTGGCTTTGGCAGCGTAATCCCAATTTATTCTTCATCTTTGCATGGCCTTCTTCCATGGGTACCTGTGTGTTTCTGTATCCAAATTTCTCTTTTCTCATAAGCACACCAATCATTAGACTTAGAGCTCATCCCAATACAGTACATGATGCATCTCAACTTGATTACAGATTCAAAGACCTTGTTTCCAAATAGGAAACAGTTCCAGATTCCAAGTAGACAAGAATTTTGGGGAGACACCACTCAACTCAGTGTAGTCTACTCTCTAGGCCCCAAAAGTTCATGTCTTTCCTACATGCAAAATACATTCCCTCCATCCTAACATCCCCAAAAGTCTTGAGTCATTCCAGCGTCAACTCAAAGTCCAAAATCTTATTATATGTAATTAACTTGAAAAGTCCAAAATCTCCTTTTCTAAATCATTTAAGTCAGGTATAGGTGAGACTCTGGGTAGCGTCCATCCTGAAGTAAAATTCCTCTCTATTAGTGCACCTGCCAAACTAGACAACACATTATCTATGTCTAGAATACAATGGTGGGACAGCCACAGGGTAGAAAATTTTCATTCTAAAAGTGAGAAATTGGGAGGAAAGAAAGGGGTGATGAGTCCCAAGCAAGTTTGCAACCCAGCAAGACAAGCAGAATTTCAAGGACTGAGAATAATTCTCTGTGGCTTGATGCTCAGAGAGCCTGAGGCATCTGCCCTCTCTTCTTGGCTCACATGAGTGGTAGTGCTGTCCTTTCAGCCTGTCACTCTACCCTCACTGCCCTCCGAGTCATCTTTCTTGTTGCTTTAAGGGTAACATACTTTTTGTTTGTTTGGTTGGTTGAGAAAGGGTCTCACTCTGTTACCCAGATTGGAGTGTAGTGATGTGATCTTGGCTCACTGCAACCTTCACCTCCCAGATTCAAGCAATCCTCTTGCCTCACCTTCCTGAGTAGCTGGTACTATAGGCATGAACTACTATGCCGGGCTAATTTTTTGCATTTTTCGTAGAGACGGGTTTTGCCACGTTGGCCAGACTGGTCTCGAACTCCTGGCTTCAAGCAATCCATCAGCCTCGGCCTCCCAAAGTGCAAGAATTACAGGTGTGAGCCACTGCACCCAGCCAAGGGTAACATACTTTTTCAACTGAGTTGCTCTATCAGCCTGTTTCCTGCCTGTAGAATCCCATAAGTCCAACAGCTTTCTTTCACTTCATCCCATCTCTGTCCTGTTTAGTCCAAGCTACAGCTTTTAGTCATATAACATTCTCAAAACCCTTAATAGTCTTCTGTGGACATCATGTATAACATTCTCAAAACCCTTAACAGTCTTCTGTGGACATCATGGGGATCATTCCATTAGACAAAAAGTTTCTCCACACATTTCTTCTGGATAACCTATCTCTATTCCTGGCCTTTGCTGACATGGGTGATTGAATGCGTAAGTCATATGCCTAATCTCTTCAGCAAAAGAGTGTCAATCTAGACCCCAACTTGAGTTTCTCTTCTAGAACTTGCTTTCTCATATTATTGCAATGTGACTAGGCTGAGAATTTTCTAAATCATCTGGTTCTGGTTTGTTTTTTGCTCAACAGTTTCTTTCTCTGTTTCTTTCCTTTCACATTTTATTATAGGCTTCTAGGAGAAACCAGGATATGCTCTGCTTAGGAACCTCAGTTAAATATCCAAGTTTATTGCTCACAGGTTCTGCTCTCCACCCAACAACAGACTACAATTCAGCCACGTTTATTCTACTTTCTAACAAGGATTGCCTTTCCTCCAGTTTTCAGTAGCATGTCCCTCATTTCCATCTGAGGCCTCACCAAAGCATCTTTAATGTTCATATTTCTAGCAACATTCTGTTCATGACAATAGGTATTCTCTAAAACAACAGAAATTTCCCTATAATCCTCCCTCTTTACTTGTTTCTGAGATCCCATCAGAATTGCCTTCAATATCCATATCTCTGTTACCGAAAAGGGGTCCTGATCCAGACCCCAAGAGAGGGTTCTTGGATCTCATGCAAGAAAGAATTTGAGGCAAATCCATAGGATAAAGTGAAAGCAAGTTTATTAAGAAAGTAAAGGAATAAAGAATGGCTACTTCATTGGCAGAGCAGCCCAGAGAACTGTTGGTTGGCTATTTTTATGGTTATATCTTGATTATATGCTAAACAATGTGTGGATTCCTCATGAGTTTTCTGGGAAAGGGGTGGGCAATTCCTGGAACTGGCAGTTCCTTCCCCTTTTAGGCGTATAGGGTAACTTCCTGATGTTGTCATGACATCTGTTAATTGTCATGGCACTGGTGAGGGTGTCTTTTAGCATGCTAATATAGTATAATTAGCATATAATGAGCAGTGAGGACAACCAGAGGTCAGTTTTGTCACCATCTTGGTTTTGGTGGGTTTTGGTCAGCTTCTTTACTGGAAGCTGTTTCATCAGCAAGGCCTTTGTCACCTGTATCTTGTGCCAACCTCCCTATCTCATTCTGTGACTTAGAATATCTAACCTCCTGGGAATGCAGCCCAGTAGGTCTCAGCCTCATTTTACCCAGCCCCTATTAAAGATGGAGTTGCTCTGGTTCAAACACTTCTGACATTTCTGTTAGAATCTCTTCAAAGCAATCTAAGATTTTTCTATCATGCACCTAAAAACTCTTCCAGCCTCTTATCCATTATTCAGTTCCAAAGCCACTTCCATATTTTTATTTATTTATTTATTTATTTTACACAATAGCACCCCTACTTCTTTGTACTAAAATCTCTATCAGCGAGGGCTCTCAAGAGAAACAAAACCAATAGAACTTACACACACATACACATACATATATGTACACATATATGGGTTCTTTATATGAGTGTATATATTAATGAATATGCATATATGATTTATTTTAAGAAATTGGTTCGTATGGTTGGGGCCTGATACATCTGAAATTTGTAGGGCAAGTCAGCAGGCTGGAAGCTTAGTCAGGATTTTTATGTTGCAGTTTTGAGGTCAAATTTCTTCTTCCGTGGCAAACCTGTTTTTGCTCTCAGGACTTCCAGTTGATTCAGTGAGGCCTACCCACATTATTGAGGATAATCTCTTACTTAATGTGAACTTATTTTAGATGTTAAACACGTCTACAAAATGCCTTCACAGCAGCACCTAGATTAGTGTTTGACTAAATAACTGGGTATTATGGCCTACCCAAGTTGACACATAAAACTGCACGTTACAGGTGCTTGTCCCTATTTCTTCTCCATTTCCAGATTATTTCTCTTAAATTGCGGAGAGCAGAGCTATACATAGCTATCCAAATCTAACTTCATGAAGAATAGAATAGAGTTTCTTTTCATTTTAAATATACATCATACTTTGTCAGATTTCTTTCAGTTGCAGCTCTTCGTTGGACTGGTATTAGTATTGGCTTTATTAATCTCTCATTCTCTCACTTATTCGTTCCACAAACATTTGCAGAAGGCCACCACGCTCTAGGGAGAGGAAAATGGTTTTATAAATTAGTGCTTTCTGGGATAAAGGAAGTTTATAATCTACACTACTTAATAATAGCCACTAGCCACATGTGGTTATCGAACACTAGGAGTATACTTAGTATGACTGCGGAAGTAGATTTTTATTTTCATTTAATTATAATTAATTTAGGTTTACATTTAAATGTCTAAATGACACTACTGTATTGGGAAATATAATTTCCTGTATGCAATTGTGGTGCAACATTCATTGTGGTTTTTATCATTAAAAGTGATGGCAGAAACCACAATTATGTTTGCACCAACCTAATAAATTACTGAGTTTCTTTTACTAAGACACAGGGATAAATTAGATTTTGATTATCGTTTCAGAGATTGTTAGAGGAAGAAGGAACTTCGAGCAAGAGAGGATTTTAGAGATGTTTTCCTTTTGTGGATGAGGACTCAGAGGTCAAATGAACTGCTGAGGATTAGAGCTTGTTGGCAGTGGTGCAGGACCCAGAACTTGGATTGGCTGCCTGTCAATTCAGTGTTTATTTCCCTACCCTGTTCTACGTCCCCATCTAATTAGACCATTTGATTTTCCACCTGGAATCCCTAGCCCACTTTGACTCTAATTAACAAATGCCTCTAAAAATAGAACTCAGCTTTGCACATGGTTTCAGAATGATTGCATCTTGCCTGTACCATGGCAGAATGATCTGGCATTTTCTTTCAGTAGCTGGTTGGCTTATGACACACCTATCACCTCTGCAGTGATGCCAAAGGGATGTTATCTCTGCCTGACCCCCATATGCTTTACTGGGGAAGGAAAACCATTCTGTCTGCATAGCACTGAGTCATCAGTATTTTCTTTGCAGAAAAATGTCACTTGGCCCACATGATGCAATTTTTGCCATAGCACCTTTCTCGATAAATCTCTAACTGACAAAAACAGAGTGAGAAGAGCATCGTAAGAGTTTCTCACAGGACCATTGATCTATTTTCTTATACTAGTGAACTTCCTTTGTTCATTTCCAATGTGTAAAATAGACGCATTTATACTGACAGCGTGCCTTTGTCAGGATACTGTTCTTACTGAAATAAGCTTGAAAATATTTTGCACTATACCAATAACAGGATGTCATATTGGCTCTGCATTTAATATAATATCAAAGTATTAAATATAGCCCATGAAGCACTCAAAGTTTGCTTCTGCTCTTTTTAGATAAAGGAAAATTTAAAAATAATGGCAATCAGTTGCTGCATAAAATGGACCTGTGCCTTGCAATGGGCATTGGATTTGAGGAGCAGATGCAAAGTGTCTCTGAGATGAGAATGATTAAGTAATATAATTTTAAACATGCTTTGCCAACAACAGATTTTCTGTCACACTGATCAATTATTGAAGATGAAATTCTTATACCAGCTAGAAATGAGGACTGTTATTTAAGGGAAGGAGACGATACTATCTCTTGGTGAAGAGCTTATTATTTGGGGCCAGACATCCAATCTACTACCTGTGATTGACAAGATGATCCAAGTTCTATCATTCCTATGAGAAGTGAGTCATCCATCTATTGCTATAAGAGAACCAAATTTAGATTGGATATTTGAACCGAAAACACAACTCCCCCAGATCTCTCAGGTAAAAAACTGTAATAACTAACACTGAAAAATCTATGGGATAAAGGTCAGCCATTATAAAATCAACCACAATATAAAGACAATAACTACAAATAATTGTGGTTATTTGTATAACCATAACATAAAGACAATAAAATAATTGGGGCAATTATTTTATTTTTATGGCAAAGTATTGTAAATTATAATAAGTATAGCAAAACTGAATCAATCCAAATGGCCTCTATTTCATTCTAATCACCTTTATCATTCTGTTATAAACCAGCTTGCTCTGCAATATATGATTAGTGAAGTATAAGGTCCCCAATTTTTTAGGGAAAGCATTCTAGGAAAGTTTATTGTTTAATATTTATCAGTATCATTTGATACTTGTACAGTATTTTATTTCGATGAGTAAATTACATTTTTCCTTTAACCAACCTTGGGGCATACTGGGGGTAGTTAAAACATGTAAGATAATTATCAGCAGGATGAATACAATATCAAAGTCTTCCTAACAATATTTTCTGTTCAATAGTTTTCTTCAGTTAAATGGGAGTTTTGCCTGCACAAGGACTGCTGGTTGGGAAGTCTATAGAAGCAGCCAATATTTAAGTGGATAGATTAAAAATCAAATACCCCTACATGACAAGAATAAGCAGAATGGTGTTTAGAGTGATATGTACCAATGGCCATAATATTTCTCATATGCTAAATTCAGACTTTTCTAATTTTATTTGTACAGAACCTCTTTCCAGAAATGGCTCCAAAGAGTGACTTACCAGTGCTGGTTTAGCAGGTGAGGAGATGCCTCCAATGCTCAACCCAAACTAATGAATGGAAAACAATCTTTTCCCTCTCACTGTCTCAGATTCTTACAACCATCCTAAAAAAAGATGAGAAAACCATCATTACACCTTGTTCACAGATGTTGAAACCAAGGTATATAGCCTGCTTCACTCACATAGCTTCTTAGTGACAGAGGACTTCACATGTTGCTGGGAACCCTTGGAGTTGAATGAGGAAGCCTGGAGTTCTAGTCTTAATGACTCCACTCTACAAAGAAAATAAACCAATATTCACAACACAGAGCAGCGTTTCAGAGTTGAGCAACACAGGATCTAAAATGTTCTTATATTTCCACAGTCGAATTGTTATCGAGGTCCTAACTGTATGATCTTGTCCTAGAAGCTGTTGGCTATTTGAGGATTTAACAAATTCACATTTCAGTTTTCCGTGTCACCCTTTTATTGGAATACTTTCCTTCCTTTGTGCTAGTTTTGCTCTCTGGCAGGCTTTTCACATGAGGTGGCGTCCCAGGGCTCTAACCTTCCTTCTCCTAACCTGGAAACCCCACAGAAAAAGAAGGTGTCTTGACTGATGGTTCCAGTAAAAGTCACGAGGCTGAGTTTTACTGGATTGATCTGCATCATATACCCATAACTGGACCAATCACAGTGGCCAGAGGGATTGGACACACGGATTGGCCAGGCCTGTGTCATGCACCTAGCCTTGAAGGCAACACGTGTTGGGACAGCCCCATGTAAAAGTCATTGTAATGGGGTAGGCATTATTCTTTGAAGAAAACGAGGATGTTGTCACCAGAAAAGAAGGAAATAGTGATAGGCAGGCAACAGCTGTCCTCCAGAGAAAAGTTAGACTGATTTCCATTTTATAAATGAAAACGTTGAGGCTCAGTATGGTTAAGTGGCTTGAATACGAAAGGGAAAAAGATAAACAGTAGGAACAAAGTTCTTAACTTCCAGCCCTTGAGAAAATCTTCCCAGACATCCATCACATCTCTGAGATCAGGAAGAAGTGTTCCAGTCACCTTTTAAATCCATCCACTGCCAATAGGAAAAAAACAAGAGAAGAAACTAATCAGATTTTATAAATTCCTAAGAGCCCCGCGTATATTTTCGCTGGAAAGTTGTTTGTTCACTCGTATTTAATGAATGGCCCCTTATCTGACAATGCTGAAACACCCATTTAAACTGCAACATCTGTATTTACGTCTGTTGAAGACATGTGGTTATTAAGTTGAAAAATAGCTATCTCAACAGACTCGTAGGCTTTTCAACTTTGTCTCCTAAGGTAAAAACTCTCTAACAAAGAGCCTTAGTGCTGTTAAGGACAAATGCTGAGAATTCAAGGAAGACATTCTTTTGAGGGGATGATCTGAGAGGAATTACCACCCTGGATACCAGTCAGGAAATGGCTGGCTTCACAGAAGAGCTGGCTCAGCATTTTTAATGATTAAGGTGCTTATATTTACGCTTTCTTTATTGACTTTTCCAAGCCCTCTCTGTTTTGAAAAACTAAACTGAAGTGCAAAGCATTTTGTTAACTTAATGAAGGATTTCTGACTTGTTGATATCTTCATTACACCTTGTAAGATAGATACACCTGGAAAGAGTATTAGAATAAAAACATGTTGATTCAAAAAAACCCTCCATAAGATGACAGAAGCTGTGGCTGCTGTTGATGTTTGGCGTGGGCCCCAGAGAGAGGTATTGAGGCTTCTTCAAATTCTTTCCACTCCTCTGAATTTTATAGACTCAGCAACATTACTTAAAAAAAAAAAACAAAAAAAACCCATCAGATAGTTTAAATGGTAGTCTTACATCGTGCTTTCTGTGACTTTGTCATTCTGATTGACAGAGCTGAGGACTTCTTTCCAGCCCTGTGGGTGTAAGTCCCAAGAAGATAAAAAGAGCCAAGGAAATGACATAAGGTCACCATGTGTCATGATGTCCTGAGTAGGGAGTGGTGGCCCAGAGAAGTGGAAGGGCAAGATGTCCTCCCAGGGGCAGCCGTCACACTTGTAGAGCAGGACTGTGAAATGCTGAGAGCAAAGGATCTGCAGGAGCTGGCTGGATGCCAGGGCATGCAGGGGCACATGACGAAGCTTCTCCTTTTAGGGGGATAAAGTGTCCTGAGCCCCAGAGTCTCTGAGAGGATTGAGGAATGGGCTGAGAAGGGTCCATCCTTGGCAGAGCCAGAAGTAAGTGACAGTGGGAACTGGTGTGGTGTGTATGTATGTGTATATCCAAATTCATGTCCATAGCTGTCATTTTGCTTGATTTATAAGAAATGATCCTAATCATAATGCTGTATGTATATTGACTCATTAAATCCTCACAATAGCCCTGAGAGATGAGATAGGCAAATGAGGAAGCCATCTTCTTTCTTGCTTTACAGAGGAGGACACCAAAGATAGAGGCCATTAGGTGATTAGCCTTAAAACAGGCAAGCATTAATTGTAGGCAAGTCCATGAAAAGGTAGCTGGGCAACACATCATATGATTAATGGCTTAGAATCTGAAATCAGACAGACTTTTATACCTGGCTTTTCCATAACTGTCATGTTCTCTTAGGAAAGCTACCTAACTTTGAGCCTCAGGTGTCTCAGCTACAAATGAAATTGTGATAAAACACATCTTTGTAGGTGTTTGTAATAATAAAATTAGAAAAAATAGTTAACAGCAGAAATCCTGGCACAAGCTACATATTTAATAAACATTGGTAGCTATTTTTATTGTTTTCTGGCATGTTTCCAAGACAGGATCCAGATACAAGAAAAGATAAGGAGCTAGTTGTCAAAAATGGTGTTCAGGTTAGGAACTGGGTTTTGGAAGCAGGGAAAAACCTAGTTATCAGAATTCAAACAAAAAGTAAGATCAGACTTTAGCAGTAGACCACTCTTACTTGCCTACTCACCATCCCTTCTTTCTTCTTTTAGTAACAGCACCCTACCTTTCCTTTGAGTCACTCTGTTTTCCAAATTATTGGTTGTTGCGCTTCAATGGGGCTCCACTTTCCAGACCACGATGGAGTACCCGACCCAGCCTGGCTGCCTAGAACACCATGTTCTCTGGCTGTGAGGTTGGTTTAACTTTGGACATGTGGACTAAACTAATTAGAGTGCATTATGCACTATTTTTTCAAACTAGTGGTAAAGAGGCACTGTCTTTCCACTGGGGCTGCAAAGCTACTACAATATAGGTCTGAGGGGCTGGAGGCCATCTTGCTGCCCTGAAGGGAGCACCTTTTTGATGCCGTGAAGTCAACCTGGAGGAATGCAGAGTTGAGAGATAGAGGGAAACTAAGTCCCCGATTACATGGTTTGAGGTAACTGTGCATAAAACCAGCTCTGCTCCTGGTTGAGGCATTTTTTTTCTTCCTCTTTATAATTGGAGAGTTTTTTATCCTCAATTTCAAAATGTCCTTCTTGTTTAATGTCTGGAAATGTTTAGAAAACATGGCCCATCTGTGCCTCAGGTGGGAGCCAAGGTACCCCAAGTCATCTAAGAAGAAGGCTGTAGGGACTCGGAGACAAGCAGCAGCATCTGGACTATGTGTCCCTCTGTAAAAAAGAGGAGTGACATTTCTTCCCTGTCTATTTCAGTTATCGTTTTCTGTCCTCCAACTCCATTTCTTGAAAAATTTAACTGCTACTAGGAGTTTGTGAAGATACCACTTCATGGGTTCATTGATAAATGACAGGTGATTTTTGCTTTCCTGAGATAGGTTCAATGTGCCGGAGTGTCTTGTGCTCCAGACCTTGAAAGATGAGATTCCTGGAAAATGGCTTAATGTGGGTTATATTGTTCTAACCCACCAACCATTCAGAGAATTTTAATTAAGCTCTGTTGTATTCATCCCTTACTCTTAATAAAGCCTTTTATTTCATAACTCAGTTCAGAATAGTTACATATTTTGCTTGAAGTACAGCCCCCGCCAATTCACCACGCAGGAGGGGTGTACAGTTAAAGGAATTGGTGTAAATGAAAAACCCCTTGAGACTCAGTTGAGTGTCAAGGTCTGAGCTGGGAGGCAGAAAGCCCCGACTCTAATTTCACCTCTGCCAGAGAGAGACTGGGACAACTCAGCCTTCTTTTCCCAGAGCAAAAATGAGGATGCTGAAATTGGTTTACTTCGTTGAGCACTGGCAGGAAGTATTAGGAAGACAATGTCTTCAAACTATAAAAAATATTTGGAGGCCGGGCGCGGTGGCTCAAGCCTGTAATCCCTGCACTTTGGGAGGCCGAGACGGGCGGATCACGAGGTCAGGAGATCGAGACCATCCTGGCTAACATGGTGAAACCCCGTCTCCACTAAAAAAAAAAATACAAAAAACTAGCCGGGCGCGGTGGCGGGCGCCTGTAGTTCCGGCTACTCGGAGGCTGAGGCAGGAGAATGGCGTAAACCCGGGAGGCGGAGCTTGCAGTGAGCTGAGATCCAGCCACTGCACTCCAGCCTGGGCGACAGAGCGAGACTCCGTCTCAAAAAAAAAAAAAAAAAAAAAAAATACTTGGAAAAAAGTCATCATATTACGTGTAGGGTCATGAGGATTCTCTGATGGAGGCAATTGCATAAGAAAAATGTGTTATTACGGACTCAATAGCTAGCCCAGGGGAAATGCTGGGGTGTATCCCAAGGACTCTCTTGCTCTGCAAATTACTTGTTTTTCCTTCCAGCGTGATTACATGCTGTTTTACGGAGTCAGCACTTTCTTTGTTTCATTGACCATTGATTACTTCATTAACTCACTACTTATCTCTTGAGTGTTCTACTATTTGCTCAGCACTACAGATAGAAAAAATGGGTCAAGCATGACTGTTCTTTTATTCAGTCAACATCTTATTTATTGAGCACCTACTATGTGCCAAGCAGCGCGGATATAAAGATGGTAGCCATAGTCACTGCCTTCTATAATCTTGCTACTCAAATTGTGGTCAGGGGACCAGGAGCATCAGTATCTCCTAGGAGTTTGTTAGAGAAATACAGACAAACGGAATCAGCTTTTAACCGGGATACTAACAAGATCCCTAGGCAATTTGTATGCACATGAAAGTTTGAGAAGCAAAACTCTAAGGAGATTTATGTCATGGTGAGTTTAGTGGGAAAGTAATGAACTAGTGGTTTAGAAGACTAACCGATACTGGTTGCCAGCTTTCTGCTCTGATGCTTGTAACAGAATGGAAGCAAGTCATTTTTCTATGTTATAACTCAATGTATTATCTTCCAAATAGAAATAATATTATCTACGCTTCCTCCCTCGTGTATTATTATGAAGATGAGATAAGAAAATAGTTGTGAAAGTGTAAGTGTTATCCAAAGCGAGGTATTGCTATTATAACATTTAAAGTTTGGAGAAGCTTCTGTATACTAAGCCTGGCTGCATTGCCCAGGAACTGGAATTTTATTCTGATTTAACAATTGCCTGCATTGTGATTCTGTTAAGGCATCCTTATCTCTACCATTCAGAGATGTGAGTAACAGGCTTGCGAAGGCGCCAGCAGGCAGAGAGGTTCTAGTGCTTGTTAGCTGTAGTTATACAGAACTTGTTGTGCTAGACGTTTTATGTATTCAACTCATTTCCATAAAACTTAATGAGGGCTTGTCTACTTGGAAAAACTTTGGGGTATGGCATGCTTGGTTCCTGCCCTCAAGTGGTGTTTAAGATGGTGAGGTAATATACAAAATAATTGTAATTCATGATACAATAATGTAGATGCACTGAGTGTGGTTCAGACAATAGGTGAAGACATGGGTAGATTTATAAAACAGAAGATTTGTGAAACAAGAGGATAACAGATTACTTAAAGATGATGTTTTTCTCATCTGCTTCTTTAGCAAACTCAGGGTGGTTGGGTCATGAGACCTCCCAGGTGCTGGAGAACAGTATCACTAGATTACTGGAAAATGATGACCTGGCTCCAGGTACAAATGCCCTGTCTTAGCCATCAAGTTGCAAAATTCAGACACACAGCACTTAAAATAGAAGCTCTTTTTCTTTCCAAACATTTATATTGTTTTTCCAGGAAATGGCTTTCCTACTGCGTGTCTACACTTAGGAGTAATTATTAGATGAAATGAGATTAGGATTTGAATGAAAAAAAATGACCGTGTTCAATTGACAAGGACCATCACTGAACCGATACCTTCCTGTCTATATATCCCCTTCCACCTTGCCCCTCTGAACTGCTATTCGTATTCCACAACACAGAATTTGAACACCAAGGGAGTATACCTGGTGAAGCAGCAACAATTTGGTGATGATAGAGAGGAGAAAATCAATCTGGAGAAATTAAGTTTTCTTACTGAGCACTTAAGCCCTGGGGTAATCACCAGAGTGAATTCCCCCCTCAAAGGCTAAGCTGATCCCCGTCAGCTTTAAATCCCTTAGCCCTCCTATTAAAACTGTTTCATATGGTAAAGTGAATTAATTGGCTGTTTAGTAAGCCAAAGGCTCTCGATTTCCTACCTCTGCTGATTCAGCAGATTCTCATCTAAGTGAGATTTAAGAGACTGGAGTCTACTGAGAGAAAAAGTGGGGGTGTTCAGGAAGCCCACTATTTTGTTGGTTATGCTTCCCCAGCCATAAAATATTCCATAGCAGTGTGAAAATGATCAATTTCAGCCTCCAGAATCACAGAGGCTGGGAGCAGTCTCAAATGGGAATGTAGAGATCTGAATTATACTTTAGGCTCTATAAGTTAATTGCCTTTTTTGTCTTTCTCTCTTCTGTCTTCTTTCTCTTTCTCTCTCTTTTAGAGACAGGGTCTTGCTCTGTCACCCAAGCTCTAGTGTAGTGGCTACAGTGATCATAGATCACTGTAGGCTCAAACTTCTGGGCTCAGGTGATCCTCCTGTCTCAGCCTCCTGAATAGCTGGGACTACAGGCTTGTGCCACCATGCCCGGCTAATTTTTAAATTTTATTTTTTGTTTATAATTTTAATTTTTGTTTTTTGTAGATGTGGGGTCTCATTCTGTTGACCAGGCTGGTCTTGAACTCCTGGTCTCAAGCTATCCTCCTGCCTTGGCCTTCCAAACTGTTGGGATTACACGTGTGATTCACAGTTCTCATCTAACCTTCTTTGTCTTCTTAAATAGAAAACCAGCAGGAGGAACTGCTCTAGTTGAGGTATGACGTAAAGTCAAAATTGTGAAAGGTTGTCTTTGCCAAGCATTATGCCTGTCTGCCATTTTGATCCTCTTTTTTTCCCCATCAATCTTCTGCTCTAATTTTCTTTGTTCCTTTTTGGGGTACTTCTTCTCTTGTCCTACTGCCATTTTGAACTCCTTTGGTCACACTGCCAAGCTCTTCACCAATCTTACATTTTATTAGCAGCAGTAAGTATTCTCTTTACAATCATTCTTTCATTATTATAATTTTATTTCTCTCCACAAATAAGCATTGAGCACCGTCAGAAGACAAACATATGTTTTTTCCTCAGTGAAATTCCTTTTGGGTGAGAAAGTCATATGCCAATCAAGCAAATTAGTGAAATAGGTTAATTTCAGTTACCAATAAACGCAAAACAGTTCAACAGTTGGAGGCCTGAAGATGAGGGTGAAGGATTAGGAGCCACTTTCTGCAGAGTGGGCAGGAAAGAGCTCATTGAGGCGGTGGCATATGAACTGAGACCTAATCAATGAGGAGGGACCAGCTGTTCTGAGATCTGGGGAGGCTCATTCCATAGAGAGGAAATGCAGATGCAAAGCCATTGGAAGTGCTTGAGGGTGGGCTCACAGGAAGGGGAATTCTGGGACTTGTCTGGAAGTTGCATTTGCAGAGCAAGCACATTGCTTTTGCTTATATTGTGTGTTGGTTGTATGCTTATATTATGAGTGGCTTAAGGAGGGTTTGTAGAGATTTTTATGGAGGGGAGAAGAGCTCCCCTTCCAAACTTCTGTACGCCCTTTCTTGAAGACTTCGGCAAAGACTGAGATAAAAACAAGAAATGATAATAGGACCTGTGTGGTTGGGGTTTGCTGTGTTTGGGCAAGGTGGCATGACCTAAGGCCTGAGAAGTCTACAAGGCTTTATAGGTAGGCAGTGATGACAAGACGTTTGAATTTTGTTCTGAGTGTGATGGGATGGCACTGGAGGGCTTTGATTAGAAGTGACAGAATGGTGATTTTCATGTTTTGATCTAAAAAATACCCAGTTCACAGGCTGGTCCAGAATATGATTAAACTGAACTAAAATACTAAAACAATCCTGATTTCACGGACAATTGAAATTCTGTATAATTATCATTTATGATTACGGAAGCTAGGAATGTCATATTATGTGACTCCTGTTCATAAGGCAATGGCTCAGATGAAATGCAAGATAGAATAAAGGCAATTCTAAGTATCTTAGCTGTAATGTACTCTTTCTATTCTGCTCCAAAAAACATATCAGAATGCATGAGTAGCATAATTAGGGGTACTACTGTCAGGTGTGCCTGGATTTTATATAAAGAATTAGAATTAGAACTGTTCATTACACATTGCTCCCAGTATGCCTTCCAGACTGGTAGGTAACCTGTCTGTCCTTGAAGTTACTCTCTTTCTTCTTGCCACCATCAAAGTCTATTCTCAGATACCCATCATAGTGAAATCAGAAAAGTTCTGATGGTTTAGTTTACAGTCAAGTGTCCATAGGAGACAGTGACTTAATATGTTTATTTTCTAAGAATGTGCATTTGAATAGGAGCAATGGTTTCATGTGAGTGAGTGCAGGCATGAGTCAGGGTTATAGTAGGCCAGTATTTGGGCAGGAGCCCTTCTTAGAAGTCCTGAAACTACCCCACCTATACAATACTGATGTTTTAGAACACTGTTTCTTCCTACCACCTTGTGGCTTCTACACTCTTGAAAATGAATGCCGTAGCCCTCCAGAAATGCCTGAGACTCAAAAGGTAATGAAAAATAATTTGTAGCTATCAGCATTTTTGTCTTTCTTAGGAAAGGGCCATCTTTAGAATAATTTCTCTTTATATGAAGCAAAGGGGCTCTTCTGAATAATACAAAACCACTAACAGTTGAAACAATAGCTGATACTGTGGTATTTTCTGTGTGCCAGACTCTCTTCTAAGCACTTATTTATATTAACTTATTTAATCCTGCAACAACTCTGTGTAACAGGTATTATTGTCATCCCCATTTTATGAACAACAAAAAAAAGACAGTTATGGTAAATTCATATACTCTAAATATGTGGATAATTTGGGAGTTCTGAATATGTAACATCCCCTCAGTAAGAGCTTCACACACAGTCAGATCCCAGAGGATGCGATTTATTAATTACTAAACTCATTTCTGCAGAATGCAGCAAAGGCTTCCACTGTTGGGAAGGAAGATGCTTTATCAAAAAATTTTAGTCTTGTTAGAGAGTGCAGTAAAGCTATGGAGAGGTTTTCAACTTTTAATTATTGAACAGCAAAATAGAATTTCAGATGAATCACCCAGATGTAATTTATATTGTAATGTTTTACACTGCTTTATGTACAGATGTCAGGAAAGATGGTTCTAAATGAATTTTATAGGACTTAAGGGAGAGCTTGCGGTTCTAGCTCTAGGGATGAAGGCCTGTCTTCATTTCAGCAGGGAGCTACAAGCATCTCACAAACCAATATGATGAAATCTTCTTTAAAACCTGAAAAGGCCAAAGGTAAAAAGTCCATTCAGACTAAATATTTGACATCTAAGGTAAAACTGTAAGTTAACACTAACAACAAGGTCTGTCTCTTCTTTTTCTTTTTTATTATGTTTGTCTTTTCCTTATGAACATGAGCAAGAATTTGTTTGTTAGAGGTCACCAAAATTGTGTGATTACTCTTGTTCTAACTTCTTAAAGACTTAGCTCTTGCAAATTTAACTCAGAAACATTTTGGGTTACTTTTCCAGTTCAGATGATATACCTTCTCTCTGTCTCAAAAACAAACAAATAAAAAAAGCCTTTGCAAAATAACAGTTGCTCACAGATAAAATAAAAGCAACTGCCCATCTGTCATCATTGGTCTTTTAAAACCGCAAGTTGTCTTTCTAATTTCTCTTCAACTTTTGACATACAACTCAAAACACCTTTTCACAGACAGGTTATATGGCTATTTCAAATACTGTCTAAAAACTCTGTAAAGAGATTTGATTAAATTGGAAGCACAGATGACTGATACTCTTAAAATAATTGCTGCCTTAGTGATTCAACATGTGAGCTCTGCCATTTATTACACTTTTAAGTGAACTAATCTAAATTAAAATCTTCTAAGATCAATAGCTCATTTTTTTAAACCATGGAGCATTCTTAATGCATTGCCAAGCCAGAGAAGTCATATTTTCAGACCTTGAAAATCTACAGCAGCCTAATGTATATTTGGTAACATATTTTACAGCAGGCTCCTTTTATTTTTTGCACAAATATATTAAAAAATAGTCATTCCAAGTGTGTCTCTAAACACATCTAGTTCCTTTTCCAAGCATACCTCCTCACGTGAAAGATACCATTATTATCTTTTGATGTGTAAAACTAATCAATCTGGTCTTTTATTAACTGAACAATTTGAGTCATTCATCTGCATTGCTGTCAGGTGATGGTAACATTCTGGCAAATTTATAGAAAGAAAATAGTGTAAACAATTCAGTTAACATCAAAACTCACTCAAAGATGTGGTGTTGGAAATGAGGCAAATTTCTATGGGCTTCTGAGACAGGCCTAATGTCTGTTGGGATTTGGACTGGGTAGAAGTCAACGAAGTCAGCCTCCATTTGTTTGGCTTCCATGGTAAGGAATATAGAGGTCTAATTTGAAAAGGACAATCCAAGTTTTGGTTACCTATATCAGAAATAGTGTTCTGGAAAAGGTTCCAGATAGGCTCTACCTGTAGGCCAAGAGAAACTTGAATGTGATGCTGAGATACTGTGAGGCTAGCAGTAAACAATCATCTCAAAGATCCATTATATTCACAAAGCAACTCCCAGCTTTGACTGTTGTCTCCTGCACCCTTAGTTCATCTGTTTTGTGTTAGGGAATTACTGGAGACCCACCTTGGGCTAGAATCTTTGGGGAGTCAGTCCATATTGCCTTTTTTCCCCATCTTCATAATTTAGATTGAGTTTCTAAAGGAAAGAGGAAAGGAGACTGCTGGCCAGTGCCAGGGTTTTGGCTGCTGAAGTATCCTCCCCATTTGCCACGCCCACGTTAGTCCAAGAAGTAGTCAAGGGGAATGAGAGAAGACTACATTCTTTTAGGAATTATTCTACGTGATCACCCCTTCAATCACTCTACTTTTGTGCCACAACTTCTCCTGCCCCACCTTACTCCCATATCACATCATCTGGGTGTATGCATAATCATTAAGTTTAAGTTTTATTCTGCATGGCTAATATCATATAACACCTTATCCTTAAAACCCTTGCAGGAGACAGAGCATTTTGGGAGATGGTAGAAGCTGTAGTACAGCAGTGCTATATTAAGGTAAAATGTAAGGTGTTTTTAAAAATAAATTCAGTAAAGTTGCAGGATATAAAATCAACCTATAAAAATCAGTTATGTTTCTATACATCTATACACTGACCATGAACTGTCAGAAAAGGAAATTAAGAAAACAGTCGCATTTACAATAGCATCAAGAATAAAATACTTAGAAATAAACCAGAGGTAAAAGACTTATATGCTGAAAACAACAAAACATAGATGAAAGAAAAGACATAAGTAAATAAAAAGACATCTTGTGCTTATGAATTGGAAGACTTAATATTGTTTAAATGTGCATACTACCCAAAGTGACTCACAAATTCAATGCAATTTCTATCAAAATTACAATGGCATTTTTTGCAGAAATAGAAAAAATCCTATAATTTGTATGGAAACATAAATGACTTAAAATAACTAAAGTAATCTTGAGAAAGAAAAAATGAAGGTATCACACTTTCTGATTTCAAAACATATTTCATATCCATAGTAACTAAAACAGTATAGTACTTCCATAAAGGCAGATATATAGACCGATGGAACAGAATAGAGATCCCAGAAATAAACCCACACATATATAGTGAACTGATCTTTGACAAGGTTGCCAAAAATACATGATGGGGAAGGGATAGTGTCTTCAACAAATGATGTTGGAAAAACTCAATTACAACATGCAAAAGAATGAAATTGCACCCTTATTTTAAACCATACACAAAAATCAACTCAAAATGGGTTAAAGATTGTAACGTAAGATCTGAAATGGAAGCAACCATAGGGGGAAAACTTTACAGTATTGGTCTTGGCAATGATTTGTTTGTTATGACACCAAAAGCATAGGCAACATAAGCTAAAATGGACTAGTGAGACTACGTCAAATTAAAAATCTTCTGCACAACAAGGGACACAATCAATAGAATAAAAAAGGCTACCTACATATTAAAGGAAAATGTTTGCAAACCATATATCTGATATGGGGTTAATATCTAAAATATATAGGGAACTTCTACAGAAAAAAACCCTAAAATCAACAAAAACTCATCATCCCTGAACCCAAATTACCTGGTTTTAAAAAGGGGCAAAGGACTTGAATAGACATTTCTCCAAAAAATACATTCAAAAGGCCAATAGGTATATGAAAAGATGCTCAATATCACTAATCATCAGAAAAATGCACATCAAAAACCACAGTGAGATATCAGCTCATACCTATTAGGATGGCCATCAAAAGCAAATAAACACACACATACACACAAAATAAGTGTCGCTGAGGTTGTGGAGAAATTGGAACCCTTACTCACAGTCAGTGGGAATGTACAGTGTTATAGCCGCTATGGAAAATAATAATATGAAGGTTCCTCAATAAATTAGAAATAGAACTATGGTGATCCAGCAATCATACTTCTAAGTATTTATCCCAAATAATAGAAATCAGTATCTCAAAGAGATTTGCATTCCCGTGTTTACTGAAGCATTTTTCACAATAGCCAAGATGTGGAAGTAGCCTAAACGTTCATTAATGGATGAATGGATAATGAAAACATGGTGTATACATACAATGGAATATTACTCAGTCTTAAAAAGGAAAGGGATCCTGCTGTCTTAGTGCATTCAGACTAATGTAACAAAACACCATAAACCAGGCTGCTGATACACCACAGACATCTATTTCTCACAGTTCTAGAGGGTGGGAATCCAAGATCATGACACTGGCAGATTCAGTGTCTGGGGAGGGCTCACTTTCTAGTTCCCAGATGGTGCCGTCTTGCTGAATCCTCACATGATTCTGTCTGGTGCCTCTTTTATAAGGACACCAGTCTCATTCATGAGGACTCTGCCCTTATGAACTGAATCACCTCCCAAAGATGCCGCATCCTAATACTATCGCATTGGTGATTCGATTTAAACATGAATTGGAGGGGTACACAAATATTCAGCCTGTAGCACCTACCTACGCTGCAACGTGGATGAACCTTGAAGACATTCTAAGTGAAATAAGCCAGTCACAAAAGGACAAATACTGCATGATTCCATTTATACGAGGTGTCTAAAATAGTCAAACTCAGAAGCAAAAAGTAGAATGATAGTTGCCAGGGATTGTGGGGGAGGGGGAAATGGTGAGTTGCTGTTGAGTGGGTATGAAGTTTCCGTTAAACAACATGGAAAAGTTCTCAAGACCTAAACATCATGCTGATAGTTTACAATACTATACACTTAGAAAAGTGTGCTAAGAGAGTAGGTCTCATGTTTTTCACAATAAAAAACATATACAATGTAGTGTGTCAGTGTCCTCTATGATATGCGGAATTTAACTGAAATGGAAATCAGGTATTAGAGTGGTCCTTTTTATGTCATATTGCTTTATTGGGTGTTTATACTTAGGCTAATTACTAATTAGTAACAGGCTTAGAAGCAGTGATAAGACTGGCCTTTGTATGGCCTGTAGACTTATTCTAATTGCTTTATAGTAGGATTGTATGTGGAAAATTGAGATTAAGAGAACTGCTTACAACTGCAACATTTAGGCCCTGACATCCTTTAATAATAGGTGACATGTCTTGAGAGCTTATGAAGTGTTAGGCACTATTCTAAGCACTATTCATTCAATATCTCCCTTGATAATTACAGCAATACAGTAAGTTGGATACTATTATAATTGTCCACCTTTTACATGTAAGGAAACTGATTAAATCACTTTCCCAAAGTTATGTAGCTCATGAATGGCAGAACTGGGATTCAAACCCAGGCCTTTCACCTACAAGGCTTGTAACTCTTAACCATCCAATCTTTCCCTCTCCTTGTCTGTTCTCTTCATTGCTTCCAAGAGCTGGGCTTACCATCTACAAGCACTTTTCATCAGAGTACTGACATCTGTGGTGGCCCCAGATGAATGCACAGTTGAGGCAGGTAATTTTAAACATTGTTTTACTCTTTTTTAGTAGAACCTGGTTATAGGCCACATGCCACACTTCAGCTCTGGGTGTTTTAGTGAAGACCTCCCTTATTGAAGTGTAAGTCTCTTTTCTGGCAAGGATCACAGAGCTTTGTCATGTCTTTGGCATCCTGGTTGAAGACCAGACTCTGCCTTTCTTTCACAGAGGACCACAGTCTCCTTTCCCCTCCATGGACTCTGCTCCTCTGTTTAGAAATCCTTAAGTCAATTGCTTCCCAAATGATGATGGAGCTTGTGATGGTCTTTGAAATGTGCTGGGCATTCCTTTATATTATTAGAATATCACTCCATTGGAGAGGAACCAGTTGGACTTATTCACTGTTGCACCTTATTCACTAAACCCATTGCTTGGCATGGACCAGGCATGTAATGAATATTTGTTGAATGAATTAATGGGAAGTTTCTCCATCTTCTGTCTTACCTTAGAGAGCAGACCTCAGGTCAGGCTTCATCTCCTTTACTTTCATCATTTGCTCCTTGCCACTGGGAAACTAACCATCCTCTTCTGGGTCTAAGTTTTAATAATGGCGACAGATGTGTCTACATTTAAACCTTCTCATTTACTCAGATGACACAGAAACTAAAGGTGTACTCCCTGACCAGAAACCTTCATGTTTTAAAAATGTAATCTAGCTGATTTTATGCAATGCATAAACAGACATCAGAATGAGACTAATGGATGACATTTACATAAACAGGCTATCAATATTAAAATAGCATGAAGGAATCTTTAAATGTAGCATTAACTAGAAACCTGAACTAATTTCATTATTAGGCATTGATACCCTGGGAAAATGATCATACTTCTTGAAATGTGGAAATAAAAGTTTATAAGATATCTTTTGTGTGAAGAGTAATATAAAAGTTTCATAATGTAAAGCAATATTTGATTTAAAAAATTATACTTTATAGCAATTACATATTTTACTTTGTCATTTTAAACAGCTTTTTTGAGGTATAATTCACCTACAATAAAGTTCACTTAAGTGTATAATTCAGTGATTTTTAGCAAATTGACAGAGTTGTACAATATCACCACATTTTAATTTTTTAACACAATATGTCATTCTTAATGTGTTTCACATTAAGATCTGCTGTACAACATAGTTAGAGTTGCTTATTTTAATTTCTCAATTCATTTATAAATGACTGAAAGGGACACTGAAGATTTTGGAAACTGTTGATGAGGAAATTGAACAAAGAGCTTGCATCAGGTATTGGCTAGTGCAGTTGGTATGTTAACTTGCTGTGGGGAATCCTTTCATCTCTTACCCTTGGTGTGCACATTCTTGTATCTTTGAGAAGCAAGTGCCTGATTAATTTCAACATGATAGACTCTTGACAGGAGATATCCCAGGAGAGGCAAAGCTGGGGAAGGGTGTGGATGGGAGTTAGGACCAACTGATTCCCAGGAACACATTTTCCAAAAGTAGTGCCTTTTCATGGATTCAGACTCGTATAGATTATTGTGAAAGGATATAACCTGTTTTATGAGCTCATTCCTGTGATTGTAGAAACTGGTCTAGGAAAATGAATCTTTAGTTATAGGGAGAGGGGAGTAAAGGATTGAGCCATGCTTTTACAATAAGAATATTATATTAGTCAGAAGAGGCTAGTTGATGCTGCACAAACAAATGAGCAACAGATCTCAGATGCTCCCAGCTACAAAGATTTGCTTCCCCTCATGTTACAAACCCAATGCAGGTCAGTAGAGAGGTTCTGCTGATTCGTTGTTACAATTCCAGCACCCGGGCTCATGCAAGCTCAATTTCAACACAGGCTTTCATGGTTGCCAGAGCAGGCAAAATCAGTGCTGTGGGATCTCACATTGGCATTTAAATACCTCAACCAAAAAGTAATTCATATGACTTTCACTCCATTGGGAAGAATTAGCAATACGACCACATCCAATTTCCAGTCTCAAAAGGACAGAGAAGTCCTCCCTTGTGTCCAGAAAAAAAGAAAAGAAAAAAAAAAAAAAAAAAGAAAAGAAAATCAGTGAATAACGGTAAAGGAACAGAAAATCCAATACTGCATGTTCTCACAAGTGGGAGCTAAACATTGAGCACATATGTACATAAATATAAGAACCATAGACACTGTGGACTACTAGATGGGGGAGGGTGTGGGCTGAAAAACTACTTACTGGGTACTATGCTTACTACCCAGATGACAGGATCCATACCCGAAACCTCAGCATCCCACAATATCCCCATGTAATGTACCTGCACACGTACCCCTTGTATCTAAAATAAAAGTTGAAATAAAAAATCAGTAAAGATTGTTACATATATAGCATCTAATGAAATGAAGGAAAACATCCACAATAAAAAAATATTGAGATACCAAAATTATAACATCAGAGTTTCTTTTTAGTGAAAGAACTCTTTTCATTTGGGAAAATAATTTGATAGGCACTTGCGGGTGAGGGTTAAGAACTAACAAACTGAGCAACTGATCTCCAGATAGTTTAATCAGAATATATACAAGATTTTTATCAGAATAAGAAGTTTTGGTGTTGCCATGATTGCATTTGAGATTCTTGAATCCAGTCTCCAAATTTGGATATGTAATTTTGTCTTACGCATTTTTGTAATTTTCATTTATTCCATTCTTTTACAGTTTTTATCATTCTGTCTCCATTTTACATCAGCCCAGATTTGTGTGACTCTAATGTGGTCGGCAGAGGAACCAGTAGTTTATGCCACTAATTTCCATTCCTACTTCTTGAGCCTCAGACAGCGCTAACATGTTAGGAATGTCTTTTTAGCTCAAGAGAAAAATTCACCAAGTATTTTTGTGAATGGAGATGTGTATGGGAAACTTGTGCTCTTAGCAGGAGTGGCACTATGAGGGAGCTCCACCAGCAGCATCTCCTGAGGTCGGAAAATGAATGTGGCTAGGATGCTTGGAAATGAAAAGCTTCCTGCTCCAGATTTCGCCAGGTGGTTGTGCCCTTTACTAATTTCAGCTGCAGTTACAAGAATGATAAAATGGAAAAATAAATATTTGTGCAATGACTGAGAAAAGCCAATTAGTTTTGCACCAATGAGAAATAATGTAGAACTCCTCATGTCTCATAACAAATTGACTCTCTCCGCATGTATTTAAGAATGCATATATACAGTACAAATGCACTTGAATTTAAATAGCACTAGAGTAAAACATATTCTGCAAGTTTTAGTAAAAAAACCGAGATAATATAATTTCTGTATTTTAGGAAGAAAAAATATTAAAATAGGATCTGTAATAATAGGATCTGGGTGTATAATAACTGATCTAGTGAATGTCAGAGTTTTTTGTTTTCTCCTGGAATGCATCAACTTCAATGATCTTCTCTCTCTAGCTGTGTTTTTTCCCCCCTCAAGGAAGCACAGAAGAAACTATAACCTGCCAGTTAGCAGTGCAATTTCAAGCTTAATATTCTTGCCAACTCCAAATATTATTATTCTTTATGGCAAAGAAGTCCAATCGAGTATAACTTTTTCTCCATGTTTGTTGACTTGACAACTAGATCTCAAAGTACTTCGTGATTTTCTTTTTTATTTGATGAGGCAGAAATGCCTACATGATAACAGGCTGGTTTTATATAGGAAGTATTAATATGAAGTCTTTCTTTATTAAGCAATTACTATGAGCTTTATATATAAAATTTACTTTAAATCATTGCATTTAATTTTTATAACTATCTTAGAGAAATTAGGATTAGAGAAAAATCATTTATCCCCATTTTATATGTAAGAAAACAGGTTCAGAAAGATTTTGATTAGCCGGTTGATGAATGGTACCCAAGCCTTCTGACTTCAGAGGCTTTACTCTGAATCACTCATTATGTAATGGCTTTCTCATCAGTACATTCTATCCATCATCCACCAATCCATCCATCTATCCATCCATTTATTGATTTATAAAAAATATATTCTTCACCCATGATATTCCAGATACCATTTATGAAGAACTGGGGAAACAACAGTGTGAAAACAGCCAAAGCCCCTGGCCACTAACAACTTATGTTCTCATAGGAGTAGATGAGAAACAAACACAAAATTAAAGAGGGAAGACAGAGAGCAATAAGGGTGCTGAAAGGGATGAAGAGCGGTGTGGAAAGGAAAAACTAGAAATGGCTGAGCTCACTGTGCTTCTCACGGGGATGTGAGAGGCGCTGTCTGAGGAGGTGATACGTGGCAGGATGAGAATGCAGCATCTGTGTGCACAGCCAGCGGGAGAGCACATGTTCCAGGCAAACCCAACAGTACTGGGTGTCTAATAGTGCCATTTCCAGGTAACTGAAGCTTACTCTTGAGTGCCAATTTTAAAAGCAAAGTAGCCAGTTCAGTGGAAACTGTCTACAATTCATTACATACCATACTGCTCTCTAGAACAGAGGCCACCGGACCTGTCCTTGAGTTTTTGTTTATGAGATGATCCACAGGTACATAAATGTATTCCTTTTAGCTAAGCATCTCTAAAGCATAATTGGTATGCGTTCCAAATTATTTTTGAAACCTAGGAAAAAGAAGTCTCATGTGGAAGTTCTTAGGGAAAAATGATGGGCAGTTCACACGTATAATTAGTCTTTTCACATTATTTAATGTTTTAAATTACTTTTTCTTTGGTAATCTTCCCATTTCCTCTCATCTACTGACTAATAAGCTGCTGAGTGTTTGTAAACACTATGCTGAAGAGCAATAACTAAAACTCTTCATGAAAGAGATCCGCAGCGTAGAGCAACAAAGATAATGTTGCCCTTAGGTTGTTGGAAGAGACGTTATTTCTTGTGCTCTGTCATTGTCTCTCACAATTAGATTAAGCAGGAAAAGATTCATCATCTTGTGACATTTTCCTGAAAGACAGGAAAATATTTGAATTTATGTGACAAACTAAATGTTTCATTTGTCTAACTGTTCAGCATAATGTTATAAGTTTGTGTCTCTAATTCCAGGCTCTAGAGAGTATTAAAGCCATGAGAAATTATCAGATGCTGTGTGATGGGTGATGTTGTTTTTGATTGACAGAGTCAGATCTAATAATCCCAAGGGCTAAGATAGGTGTTTCTAATTTTTAGTGTTAATACTGAAGGTAACCGGCCTGGAGGTATTCACTTTTTTCCTTCCTCAGTCTTGATTCTGGTTTTATGAATGAATTTATATACCTTAAGGATAAAATGTTGGCAATGCTGTGTGACCTGTTGCTAGTTTGCAATGAGTTGTATATCACCCCGTACCAAATGTATTTCTTTTCGAAGGCAATTCTCTCTTATATTATAAATTCTCAGAGAGCAGAAGTTACATCTGTCTAAATTGCTTGAGTATCGCATCAGCTTAGAGCTTAGCCATTAGAAGTAGGAATTTTGTTAAGGCATGGATAGAAGAGGACGTGGCGATTGTTGGGTTGAGCAGTTAGTTACCTGAGTTATCTCCTGGGCTCCTTGCTTGTTTCTTTCAGTTTTCTCCCAGTGAAAAACCACTTCTGTGAACTGTAGCCTGTTCAATCTGCTAGTAAGCAAGAGGTGAGTGAGAAGTGGGCATGCACTTGCTGACTTATGGGGAATTATGGCACAGCAGTCACAGTCATCACACCTTCCCAGCCCAGGAGGCAGAGGACTGGGAGTTTCCTAGCAGCCGCCACAGGAAAGGAAATAGTCTCATTATTGATGCTTCATCACTGATGCTATCTTATAGTCACCAGACTGCTGTCTGGCAAATTTGGTATAAAAAGATGTGGCTGTGTGTGTGTGTGTGTGTGTCTGTGTCTGTGTCTGTGTCTGTGTGCATGCTCATAAATACACAAAGAATTTTATAAAGACATTCAGAATATTCTTTTAAAAAATCATATGTTCCCTGTGTTATTGCCCAGGGTAACAAGAAGACTTGCTCTCCATTGTCTACACTCGTGAAACTTAAAACACCTTGCTGAGCACGTGTTACTTTTTAAATTAAAATGTTAAAAGTTTTATTTAGCTGGCAGTTTATTGGTAGTACATTTTATTTATTTTAGCGAGAAATGACTTCTCAATCCTTAGCGTAAATAGTGTACACAACAAAATACTTGGGAAGTGTTTCCTTTAGTCTGAAGGAGAAAGGGGATTATTTTTTACTGACAAGAGCCTTCTGAGGTTTCACAGCGGTGTCATTCACTTTTTTTCTGGTTAGGAAACTGGGGCGGAAAGAAGCAAACGTATTCAGTGACACACTGAAAATCAGTGAGACGGAAAGAATTCGAACTCACAGCCTCCAGATATACCAACTGAATGCATTCAGCATGAAAACATGTTCGTTTCAGCAGTAACAAGAGTTAAAATGGGTGCTTGGGCTGGATTCAGGTGTCAAGTATGCTAGTCTTGAGAAGAAGTCTCCTCAGAGCAGAATTTAATACACTGTGGGTAGCAATGAGATAATCACATCTACCCAGCAAGGAGTTTCAATTAGTAGCTAATGACTATGTGGAATAAAAGTAGAATGCTCCAGGGCTTTTCATCTGGCCAGTTAGCCCGGCAAAGGATATGTTTGAGCAGTCGATGAATCCGTTGTTCTCAAACTTTAGGACTAGTCAGTGTACCTCACTTTAGTTGGGAGCCTTGTGTTTATTAAAAAGTTAGGAGAAATGACCATATGTTATAAAGTGGATTAGAAATAAATGTTCTTCATTTGTTGTCAGCAACATCATATAATGATGATTCTAAGAAGTGATGGAAAATTAGTATCCACTGGGACATCATTTTATTCATAGAATTGATTTCTACTTTTGTTTCCTTCCATAGGAAAAGTTCAAGGGATGTCTGAGTTTATTATTCACCAGGTTTCTTGGAAACTAACTTGTGACTAGGAAATGCAGATTATTCCAAATTCCGTTCTAACAAATCTTATTAAAAATTTCATATTGCTTTGTCATATTGATTTTTCTTATATATGTAATACCTAAAATAGGAAAACATTGTAATTGTGTCCTGATATTATTTTTTAACAGTTTAATATGAAAGTTTAAAATGAAAATTTTATTTTGTGAATGATGATGCATTACATTTCTGGTAGAGACTCAGAGAATAATCTTCTTTGTTTTAATTTCTGAATGATAAAGGGGAATATTATCCTAGGTATATAATGCTTTTAAAAATCTGTTGCTAAATATAATGTTTTCAATAATGTTTTGTGTTTGCTTGTTATAATTAAATAAACATTTTGTGTTCTCTTTTGGAGTTAGCTGACTGCAAAGGAAATGGAAGCTCCTGTCATCTGCTCACTGATCAATATCTGGGTGACTTCGTCAAGAGTTTAGGGTTGCAGAAGGCGATAAGGTGCCTCACTTGTCTTCATTGGATGCAGATTAAAATAACTCATCTCCTGATGGTAGTGGTGAGATTTGCTACAATTGGATTAGCAGCATTTTAAACTGTAGACTTACTGGAAGCAAATTCACTAATACAAAAGAAGAGATGAATTAGTAGTAATGCCTTGTGGTTGTGCTTCCAAGCAGGAAAGACAGCTGCCATCCGTTCCCTTGATGCATTTTGGATTCAACGTGAAAAGCAATGGTTCAGTCTTTCAGGGGAAAGCTCTGAGGCAGCTTTGTCTTGTCTCCTGGACTATCTCCTGAGAGGCAGTATTGTCAGCCAGGAGTCAAATAAATCCAGGCCTGGAGATTCAGAGGAGACGATGAGCTTTGCCTTTGCTCTGTTGGTATTCATCTGGGAACGCACTGTGAAAATCCATCTCCCAAAGATGAATTATGAGCCCCTAAAACATTTCACTGAAGGAAAATAAACAGCCCTCATGAAAATTAAATGGTGGCATTCCAGATAATGACAAGAGGACTCTATTATTATTATTATTGTTATTATTATTATTATTAAATTTCAACATTTAATGTTTTAGTTTTCAGTGATGCTCTGTGCATTTATAGACTAAGGAGTTGGAATATTACAAAGTATATTTTTGTCTACTTTTTCTATTCTAATGCTTTAAAATAATGGATTAGTTCTTTGTAATCCTCTCTTGCCTTTTTATGTAAATAAAATAAAAAGACATATAGCTGTGAGATTATGAAGCCAAAAGACCATTGTTTTGGAGTTTGTAAGACATAACCATATTTCACCTAGAGGGTGCTTTTGAGGGTTAATTAGTTCAAATATGCAGAGTGCTTGGAAAAAGAAGTGTGGTATATGGAGAAGAATTGAAGAAATATATACTTCATAAACACTTCAAGCAGCTAGCCCCAATATTTCTCCTCAACAAAATAATGCTAATTCATTTTTCTATCATTTATTTGCATCTACGAGACTTAATACTTCTTTTATTATTTTAGTATCAATATTTTATCAAGTCTTTCTATTCTTAACAAATGCAAATTGCATTTTCACCAGAACATTTCTACAGCTCAATCTCTTTAGAAATAGTAAAAAAAAAAAAATATGGTCGTAATTTATCAAGAAGGAAATAAACATTACATGGCTTTCAGTCCATTTTCAAGTAATGTATAAAATATTGGAAATGGTTTGTGTTTTATACATGTTTACTTTAGATTAAAATAAAATTTTCATAATGCTCTCTAAAATACAATCCAATTAAATTTCTAATGTCTTTATTTTCACATTTCTAGATGAAACTTCGGAAATACTCACACTGTGGTTATAACCATAAAGCTACCTTGCTAAGAAGATATTACCCAACTTGGAAATAATAAGATCTTTATAGCTATGTGAGAATGCGTAAGTCCAGAATCTTTAGTGGGTGATTACAGTGGTTGAGTCTGAATTTCTTCCCCTGTTGTGGAAGACAGCTGCATAGTGAAGATCATTCTGAATGGCACTCTACTGGTGAGGGGGTAGAATGAGGCGGACCTCAATCTAATTTGAGAAAGTAGACTCCAGAGTGTTTGAGAGATCTACCCAAAGTCACAGAGCCAATAGCTGAAGTCCCCAGATCTTCCTTTTCAATAACCTTTATTTCCTTGATGGATGCTTCATTCATAGGTAATTCTTAGCCTTCTGCTAAGACTGGGGCCAATTTCTCAGCAATAGCCAAAATATTTTACTTAGACATGGCCCAGTGTATAGAAACTCACAGTTATATAAAACTGGTTATATAGCAGAGACTATGCTAAGAACTTTTACACATATTATCTCTTTTCCTCTTCACAAGAAGTCTTTAAGATGGATTCTATTAATACTCCCATTTTACAGGTGAGAAACTGAAAAACACAGTGGTCAGGCAACTTGTTCAAGGTCACACATCTAAGAAAGTGGTCAAACCAGAAACTAAAATTGTCTACCTAACTTGAAAGCCCATGTATTAAACCATTTCACCACACTACCTCTCCACACAAGCAGGAAAAAGAAAAACATGATGAAAGTCCACATTTATTATTTAAAAACAAGCACATTTCTATGTCTGATTTAAAAAGATGGCTGCATGAACACATTGGCAACATTCAGAAGTATTTCTGAAATACGAGTTTAAATATGGGGAACACAAATTATAAGACGTGGTACTTTAGTGTCTAGCGATGATGACGGTAGCTTTTTATAAATCCATACATCCTTTCTGCAAGTGAAATATCCAACAATGTTTAAGATACTTGTGAAATTATTTTTGCACAAGTATTAGCTACTGTTTTATAACATCCTATTAAGAAATTGTTGCTGACAACAGCTAGCACTGAAGAGCCAAACTAGTTCTTCAGTGATGTTGGTGATGTTCTTGTGGCTGACAGAATAACTTATTTCCACAGGTGGCTGTTATAGATTGTGTGTTTCCCATTCAGTTACTCCAAGCTTGTGAAGGAGAGTGGGCTAAAACCAATGTCAACAGGGGATGGGATTTTCCTTTTTCATCCGAGTTGCTTTCCAAATATACATTTTATGCTGCTTGTGGAGCCCAGTTAGGCTGTTGGCCCTTGGTGGGCAGTTCATGTCAAAGTAGACCAAAGGTTAGTCAGGAAGGATGAGAGAGTTTTCACAAATGTTGTGCTGACAAAATATTTGAGAGAGGGAATGATGGTGCAGTTAAAATGAACTTGTAAAAGGATAAAGTGATCAGCAGATGCATATTTTACATAATATGATATGCAATTCTGGATCATAACTTATCTGCATCTAAATTTATGGTAGCAAAACTTACTTTTTAAACATAATTTTATTTGCTGTAATCTACTGTTCCCTGTTCTTATGCTACTCACACTGGAAGCTTTGCTTTATGGTAATCATCTTCAAGAGTAACTTTTGGGATTCATAAATCTTTGATGAAAGTCATAATTAATTTCCCAATACTTTATAAATACATACATTTTTATTAGTAAATGTAATATACATATCCACACATATATTTTAGGTATCTGTATATGTGTGCATATATATTTAAGTTGAACCATATAAAATTGCTGATATTAGACCACATAGGACTTATATAGTTTATCTTATAGACAAATATAAGAGATCGTAAGATACATTTTTGACAGGGAGTAGCAATATTTTTTGTTGTTTTGCTTGGGTCTCTCGTTGTTTCTTTTCCCGTCTTCACTTTTCCCTGTCCTACATCAACCCCATTCTACTCTCACTTGATTCTTGCCCCATAGGCAATCCAAATTAACTGCCTGGCATGTATCCTTCACACTCATAGAATTAAAAATAGACATACCTAGATCTGTACATCTGTATTTGTACTAGAGGCAAAGTTTGCACTGAGGAATCTCAAACTTCCAGATTATTTCCTGTTGATATCTATAGCCAAATATTCTCCTTCCTGATTTGAAAATATTGCTTATCTCTTCTTTTCTGTACTTACCCTTAATGAATTTCAGACTGATTTAAAGTAGTTTCCTCATTTTTTAAAAAATTTCCTTAAGGTTTTGTTTTATTTTATTTTATTTTATTTTATTTTATTTTATTTTTATTATACTTTAAGTTCTAGGGTACATGTGCACAATGTGCAGGTTTGTTACATATGTATACTTGTGCCATGTTGGCGTGTTGCACCCATCAACTCATCAGCACCCATCAACTCGTCATTAACATCAGGTATGACTCCCAGTGCCATGCCTCCCCACTCCCCCCTCCCCGTAATAGGCCCCAGTGTGTGATGTTCCCCTTCCAGAGTCCAAGTGATCTCATTGTTCAGTTCCCACCTATGAGTGAGAACATGCGGTGTTTCGTTTTCTGTTCTTGTGATAGTTTGCTAAGAATGATGGTTTCCAGCTGCATCCATGTCCTTACAAAGGACACAAACTCATCCTTTTTTATGGCTGCATAGTATTCCATGGTGTATATGTGCCACATTTTCTTAATCCAGTCTGTCACTGATGGACATTTGGGTTGATTCCAAGTCTTTGCTATTGTGAATAGTGCTGCAATAAACATACGTGTGCATGTGTCTTTATAGCAGCATGATTTATAATCCTTTGGGTATATACCCAGTAATGGGATGGCTGGGTCATATGGTATTTTTAGTTCTAAATCCTTGAGGAATCGCGATACTGTTTTCCACAATGGTTCAACTAGTTTACAATCCCACCAACAGTGTAAAAGTGTTCCTATTTCTCCACATCCTCTCCAGCACCTGTTGTTTCTTGACTTTTAAATGATTGTCATTCTAACTGGCGTGAGATGGTATCTCATTGTGGTTTTGATTTGCATTTCTCTGATGGCCAGTGATGACGAGCATTTTTTCATGTGTCTATTGGCTGCATGCATGTCTTCTTTTGAGAGATGTCTGTTCATATCCTTTGCCCACTTTTCGATGGGATTGTTTGTTTTTTTCTTGTACATTTGTTTGAGTTATTTGTAGGTTCTGGATATTAGCCTTTGTCAAATGAGTAGATTGCAAAAATGTTCTCCCCTTCTGTAGGTTGCCTGTTCACTCTGATGGTGGTTTCTTTTGCTGTGCAGAAGCTCTTTAGTTTAACTAGATCCCATTTGTCAATTTTGGCTTTTGTTGCCATTGGTTTTGGTGTTTTAGACATGAAATCCTTGCCCATGCCTATGTCCTGAATGGTATTACCTAGGTTTTCTTCTAGGGTTTTTATGGTATTAGGTCTAACATTTAAGTCTCGAATCCATCTTGAATTAATTTTCATATAAGGAGTAAGGAAAGGATCCAGTTTCAGCTTTCTACTTATGGCTAGCCAATTTTCCCAGCACCATTTTCCCCATTTCTTGTTTTTCTCAGGTTTGTCAAAAATCAGATGGCTGTAGATGTGTGGTATTATTTCTGAGGGCTCTGTTCTGTTCCATTGGTCTATATCTGTGTTTTGGTACCAGTACCATGCTGTTTTGGTTACTGTAGCCTTGTAGTACAGTTTGAAGTCAGGTAGCATGATGCCTCCAGCTTTGTTCTTTTGACTTAGGATTGTCTTGGAGATGCGGGCTCTTTTTTGGTTCCTTATGAACTTTAAAGCAGTTTTTTCCAATTCTGTGAAGAAACTCATTGGTAGCTTGATGGGGATGGCATTGAATCTATAAATTACCTTGGGCAGTATGGCCATTTTCACAATATTGATTCTTCCTATCCATGAGCATGGTATGTTCTTCCATTTGTTTGTGTCCTCTTTTGTTTCACTCAGCAGTGGTTTGTAGTTCTCCTTGAAGAGGTCCTTTACATCCCTTGTAAGTTGGATTGCTAAATATTTTATTCTCTTTGAAGCAATTGTGAATGGAAGTTCATTCACGATTTGGCTCTCTGTTTGTCTGTTACTGGTGTATAAGAATGCTTGTGATTTTTGCACATTAATTTTGTATCCTGAGACTTTGCTGAAGTTGCTTATCAGCTTAAGAAGATTTTGGGCTGAGACGATGGGGTTTTCTAAATATACAATCATGTCATCTGCAAACAGGGACAATTTGACTTCTTCTTTTCCTAACTGAATACCCTTGATTTCTTTCTCTTGCCTAATTGCCCTAGCCAGAACTTCCAACACTGTGTTGAATAGGAGTGGTGAGAGAGGGCATCCCTGTCTTGTGCCAGTTTTCAAAGGGAATGCTTCCAGTTTTTGCCCATTCAGTATGATATTGGCTGTGGGTCTGTCATAAATAGCTCTTATTATTTTGAGATGTGTTCCATCAGTACCGAATTTATTGAGAGTTTTTAGTATGAAGGGCTGTTGAATTTTGTCAAAGGCCTTTTCTGCATCTATTGAGATAATCATGTGGTTTTTGTCTTTGGTTCTGTTTATATGCTGGATTATGTTTATTGATTTGCGTATGTTGAACCAGCCTTCCATCCCAGGGATGAAGCCCACTTGATCATGGTGGATAAGCTTTTTGATGTGCTGCTGGATGCGGTTTGCCAGTATTTTATTGAGGATTTTTGCATCGATGTTCATCAGGGATATTGGTCTAAAATTCTCTTTTCTTGTTGTGTCTCTGCCAGGCTTTGGTATCAGGATGATGTTGACCTCGTAAAATGAGTTAGGGAGGATTCCCTCCTTTTCTATTGATTGGAATAGTTTCAGAAGGAATGGTACCAGCTCCTCCTTGTACCTCAGGTAGAATTCAGCTGTGAATCCATCTGGTCCTGGACTTTTTTTGGTTGGTAGGCTATTAATTATTGCCTCAATTTCAGAGCCTGCTATTGGTCTATTCAGGGATTCAACTTCTTCCTGGTTTAGTCTTTGGAGAGTGTAAGTGTCCAGGAAATTATCCATTTCTTCTAGGTTTTCAAATTTATTTGCGTAGAGGTATTTATAGTATTCTCTGATGGTAGTTTGTATTTCTATGGGGTCAGTGGTGATATCCCCTTTATCATTTTTTATTGCATCTATTTGATTCTTCTCTCTTTTCTTGTTTATAAGTCTTGCTAGCAGTCTATCAATTTTGTTGATCTTTTCAAAAAACCAGCTCCTGGATTCATTGATTTTTTTGGAGGTTTTTTTGTGTCTCTATCTCCTTCAGTTCCACTCTGATCTTAGTTATTTCTTGCCTTCTGCTAGCTTTTGAATGTGTTTGCTCTTTCTTCTCTAGTTCTTTTAATTGTGATGTTAGGATGTCAGTTTTGGACCTTTCCAGCTTTCCTTGTGGGCATTTAGTGTGCTATAAATTTCCCTCTACACACTGCTTTAAATGTGTCCCAGAGATTCTGGTATGTTGTATCTTTGTTCTCATTAGTTTCAAAGAACATCTTTATTTCTGCCTTCATTTCGTTATGTACCCAGTAGTCATTCAGGAGCAAGTTGTTCAGTTTCCATGTAGTTGAGTGGCTTTGATTGAGTTTCTTAGTCCTGAGTTGTAGTTTGATTGCACTGTGGTCTGAGAGACAGTTTGTTATAATTTCTGTTCTTGTACATTTGCTGAGGAGTGCTTTACTTCCAATTATGTGGTCAATTTTGGAATAAGTGCAATGTGGTGCTGAGAAGAATGTATATTATGTTGATTTGGGGTGGAGAGTTCTATAGATGTCTATTAGGTCTGCTTGCTGCAGAGATGAGTTCAATTCCTGGATATCCTTGTTAACTTTCTGTCTGGTTGATCTGTCTAATGTTGACAGTGGAGTGTTGAAGTCTCCCATTATTATTGTATGGGAGTCTAAGTCTCTTTGTAAGTCTCTAAGGACTTGCTTTATGAATATGGGTGCTCCTGTATTGGGTGCATATATATTTAGGATAGTTAGCTCTTCCTGTTGAATGATTCCTTTACCATTATGTAATGGCCTTCTTTGTCTCTTTTGATCTTTGATGGTTTAAAGTCTGTTTTATCAGAGACTCGGATTGCAACCCCTGCTTTTTTTTGTTCTCCATTTGCTTGGTAGATCTTCCTCCATCCCTTTATTTTGAGCCTGCGTGTGTCTCTGCATGTGAGATGGGTCTCCTGAATACAGCAAACTGATGGGTCTTGACTCTTTATCCAATTTGCCTGTCTGTGTCTTTTAATTTGACCATTAGTCCATTTACATTTAAGGTTAATATTGTTATGGGTATCAGCTGCGGAGGCTGCAGAAGTTTGAATATTGCTGAATAGCAAGTGTTCCTGTCTGATTCTTGCTCTGGAAGCTTCGTCTCAGGGGTGTACCATGCCGTGTGAGGTGAGGGGTGTCGGTCTGCACCTAGTGGGGGATGTCTCCCAGTTAGGCTACTCAGGGGTCAGGGGCCCACTTGAGCAGGCAGTCTGTCCGTTCTCAGATCTCAACCTCCATGTTGGGAGATCCATTGTTCTCTTCAAAGCTGTCAGACAGGGTCTTTTACATCTGCAGAGGTTTCTGCTGCTTTTTGTTTAGCTTTGTCCCATCCCCAGAGGTGGAGTCTACAGAGACAGGCAGGCCTCCTTGAGCTGCTGTGGGCTCCACCCAGTTCGAGCTTCCTGGCAGATTTGTTTACTTAAGCCTCAGCAATGGCGGGCGCCCCTCTCCCAGCCTCGCTGCTGCCTTGCAGTTAGATCGCAGACTGCTGTGCTAGCAATGAGCGAGGCTCCATGGGTGTGGGACCCTCCCGGCCAGGTGTGGGATATAATCTCCTGGTGTGCCGTTTGCTAAGAGCCTTGGTAAAGCACAGTATTAGGGTGGGAGTTACCCGATTTTCCAGGTGTTGTGTGTCTCAGATTCCCTTGGCTAGGAAAAGGGATTCCCTTCCCCCTTGCGCTTCCCAGGTGAGGTGATGCCTTGCCCTGCTTCAGCTCTGGCTGATCGGGCTGCACCAGCTGACCAGCACCGATTGTCCGGCACTCCCCAGTGAGATGAACCCTGTACCTCAGTTGAAAATGCAGAAATCACCCATCTTCTGTGTCGCTTGCGCTGGGAGCTGGAGGCTGGAGCTGTTCCTATTCGGCCATCTTGCTCCGGGACTTGTTTCCTTATTTTTGACATTCATTCACTTGAATTCTCTTTCTCTTGTATGTGCTATTCACAGTGATTCAAGCTGTGAAACTATTCACAAATGATTCAAGCTGTGACGTGTGGCAGCTTGAATGTGTCACACAGGTGGATTGGTAATTCTTTTCTGGTTTTTTATTTTTGCCTCCACAGAATAACTGATTACTTTGTAAGGTTAAGAGTAAGAATATATGAGAAAAAATACATTGGTTTTTATTCTGCTAACAGTAGACCCAGGATTTCAATGCCTTCACTTGCAAGGAAAAGGCTCCCCCAGAGCCTCAGAGCCTCTTAGAGGCTCCCAACTGTGTGAGCAAAGTTAAGGATAAGAGTGGGGTCATATGAGAAGACCTTAGAATTTATGTTATAGATGAAAGTGTTTGAAATCTTAAGATATTAAGAGGTACAGCGATCACACCACAGATGTGATAGGAGACCTAACATTCTCATTCTGAACCAAAGGTGTCTTCTCCTGTCACTGCCTATGACAACTGGCATTGAACCCCATCCTCATTTTAGAGGACAATATTCATCTTATCAGGCCATTGTGAGAGATCTCAGCTCAGCATAATGGGCAACTTCCCATTATACTGGGCCACTGGGTTATTCTGGGACTTAACTACCCTGAGTTTTCTCACTAGAAAGTTAGTGATCACACAAGGAAGAGGCAACAAGAACCTAGTGGTCTGGGGTTTACTCCTCTTCTCCAATCTACACAACCCCCTCTCTCTGCATCCTTGCATATATTTGTATAGGTCTTGGAACCTTTTGCCCCCACACAAATGCCTACTGTTTGTCCAAGCTCTTGCCATAAGGCTATAGTTCTTTCTCTTACTTGAGAAGGAAAGTGCTTTGTAATGAAGTAAATACTGATTCCTAGGAGTTGAAGAGTCCAAGGTCTCTCAGGAGCAACTCAGAGGCTTCATTCCTGAGAGCTGGAACTGGCATGCCTGATAGGGTGAATCCTTGATCTTTAATAGAGCGTACCCTGGCCAGGGAGAAGTAAGCTCACTCTGGTTCTTGTGTTTTGGAGTGCTGTTATTTACGTAAAAGCAGAGTCTGTCCTTCCCTTGCCGGTCAAAAGGATTTCAAAGCTGCTGTACCAAGAACTGTTTTCAGATTACTGGTTTCAGAAACTGTTGACCCTTGTCCTCCCTTTCAATAGTGAAATCCCAAAATGGTCCTAGGGGAGACAAGTAAATTCTGACAGCTGCTTAGAGGTCATCTCAGAACTAAATTCCAAAGAAATACTTTTAGGCTGATAAAGAGTCTAGAAAAAGGAGGAGGGAGAGAAAAAGAAAAAATTAGATTAGTGTACAGAATGGTAGCTATTTGCAGCTCACCCAGGTGTGCTCTGAAGGTCAAAACCCTACATCAGCAATTCGTAGCAAACTCTTGAGCTCCTCTACCTCTTAGAAAGCACAATTGAATCAGATATCATGCGAAAGACATACACACTTCATATAATGCTACCTGCAAGTCTCCCTAGAAAAGCAGTTTTTGTAAGTGAAAACAGTGAAGCCAGGTAATATTCCAAGGAGGCTGTAATTTTAGCAGACCTACCAACAGCACTGATGTAGGAAGCTCATTATTTTAATTTCTGGAGCCTTTTAATTTTTTCTTTAGAAAGTGTATAAATAGTTGCAGTGCTGCTTTGCTTCCAAAACTGGGCGGTGAGTTCAACAGCGACAACAGCAGCAGCAGCTCTTATCCTGGCTGTCATGGAGTTTCTTGAAAGAACTTACCTGGTGAATGATAAAGCTGCCAAGATGTATGCTTTCACACTAGAAAGGTAATAGATGTCTGTGTCTGCTTCACAATTTTCTCTCTTGAATATCATCCAATTAATTCCTATACCTTGTTGCTTCTGAACTGTAAACCTTTACTCTGCAACTTGGGGCACTCTGGAACATTTTATAAGTTGTTGACTGACATGTATTTTATATTCTGAAAAATGCAATACTTTATATAGTTGATTTGATTCCTTAAATATCCTAAGTGCGTAAAGAACACATTTTATTGATGTGTTTTTCATCTGTAGTGTTTATTCCAAAAAATAGACCTATATAATCTAATGTGTTGACTTTTCCTTTTCTCAATTATTCTCAGTTTTTTGATAGTAAATTTTATTATATTTAGAAAAAATTAAGACTTCAACTATATGGCATAATTGTAGTTATATTGATCTTAAAATGAGTTGTTGCTTTCATGCTCATAAAATATCATTATTAATATACATACCTATAATAAATATAGCTGATTCTAATGTTCTACAAAGTATTCCATTTCTTTTTAATGTCTCCCACAGTGTCACATGCAATACATTCACTCATTTTTCACTTGGTTAACAATTGTTGATTGAACACACCTGTGCTAAGTGCAGGACTTAGAAAAAAATGTCTAGTCTCAGATCTTTGTCCTCTTGAAACTTAGTCTAATGTGAAATACATATTAGAGCTAGGCAATTACAAAATGGTGTATTTATGTCATACTGAGGGCATTCAGTAAGAATAACTGGACTTTGGAATCAGAGGAAGCTTTTTCAGAAGTAATAGGCTAAGAGCTGAAAAATAAAAAGGAGTTAAAGTAGGGTTAGGGATAACCTACATAGAAAATAGGTTTAAGGAAAGTTTTGCAGACTTAGATAATTGCACAGTAAATATACTTTCGCATACATAAGATGTGAGCTTGGTTTGTTTGAGGAGTTGAATCCGAATGGGGTTCAAAAAAGAAACACATTCAGTGAATATAAATGAGCTAATGAAAATCTGAAAAGAATTCATGTTGGAAGAATTTAAGAGAATACTTGCCCATTAATAGTATGTGTAATGTTCTTGTTTGTTTCACAAAGCCAAATTAATATTCTAAGGAGTAGTGATACTATGTTTGATGGCATCAAATATTTTAGCAACAGCAAAGAGACTTTATAAAAAGGATATTTATAACTTGTCTTAAAACAAAGAATCTAGCAGTCTCACATTGGAATAATTATTTTTCTTAGAAAATAATATTAGATATGATTTATTGAGGTTATTAACATAAAAAACAAAGCCTCGTGGTAAGTCAGGCAGAAATTTTGGACAAAAAATTGTTAGCCCTACAGATACTATCAATAGAGCATCTCCACATTACTGAAATAACAATATTTCCTTTCTCAGTAATGTAGACTATTAGCATTTTGTTGCACAAATAAGCCAACCACTTATAGTTACAAAGTCTCATTCACCCCATAAATAGGTATGGTTTTCAGGACACAGTGTTTATAAGAATTGTCAAACTCATTTGTATTTTCTTGTCAAGGGAAATAAATTAAATCTGCAAGAGATTATTTATCTCGATCCCTCATTTTACCATGTAGGAAACTGAATGCCATATAGAACAAATGCCTTTCTCGAGGTCAAAATAAATGCCTTTCTTGAGGGCAGATGGCTAATTACAATAGAACTGTGCTGTGGACCCAGGCCCCCTACTTGTTAATTTAGTGTTTGCCTTCTCCCTCTACATCTCCTGTACTCATACGTCCACCATCTGGGCTCTTGAATCGTTAATCTATTTCCTCCTTAGGTCACATGTCCCTGATTTCCCTCACTTACTCACTTTTCCCCTCACCTCTCCCAATCTATTTCATTTATTTTGTTCTGTCTCTATTAGTCATAGATAACTTTGTCCCCTAATAGTCCTCCTCTTTTCTCCTTCTACTTCTTTTTCTTTCTACTTATTATCAGTTTTCTATTTAAACTGTTGCCAGCTGTTAAGAAACTTAATCTGAAGAAAACTTTATTATCTAATTCCACAAATGGAGTGTTCCATTTATCTATTGCTTTGCAACAAACTACCCCAAGACATAGTGGCTTAAACAACAACTATTTTATTATGATTCTGTGGGTCAGGATTTGGGCAGCATTCCATGTGATATTAGCTGGAATGGAAAGCTGCATTCTGCTGGTATCTGGGCTAGGCGAGAAGGTTTAAGATGGCTTCACTTACATGACTGAGATCTTTGTGTTGGCTTTTGCCTGGGGCGGGTGTCTTAATTCTTCTTCCCATGGCTTCTCTCTCTGTATGGTGTCTCACTTTATCTGGTTAGCCTGGAATTCCTTATATGGCAGTTCAGAGTAGCAAGAGAGCAATAGTGGAAGCTGACCATTCTCAGAGAGCTTAATCCCAGAACTGGCAGAGTATCATTTTTATCACAATTTATGGGTTGATTAAAGCAAGTCCCAAGTCTCACATTCCATGGGTGAGGCAATAGATTCTATCTCTTGATTGCATGTGCATATTGGATGACAGGAATTGCTGGAGGTAATCTTTACAGACATTTTATTACAGGAAGTAGTAATATTGGAGCCAGTAGGTGCCATGAACCATGTTTTTTACCTTCTCCAGTCTCTCCAAATGTGTTTCATTGATGGGATTCTCTGGGCTTTGGGTTCATTGTAGCAAAAAAAAAAAAAAAAAAAAAAAGGCTGTGTAAAGTTGAACTACAACAAGAAAAACAATCAATGTTTTTCTTGGTGCTAGGTGGAAGGGAACAAGTTTCTCTTTTCTCCAGCCATATGTTGAAGAAGTGCAGAGGAAGTAAGGGTAGGGACAGATGGTAGAGGTAAACTGCTAGAACATTTTCAACAACTATTTAACTGGTAAAAGTTATAAAAAAGAAATAAAAATCTCTGGAAGTTGTCTTAAGGGCATGCAGCAAATTAAGAATTATTTATTCTAGAAAATCTAAATCTCAGTAAGAAGTGAGAGTCTATGGCATTTGAACCAGGATCTGCTCCATTAACCTCTGCTCTTCCCCAAGCTCAGTATGATGGAAGCTCAACTCTTGAGTGGATGTAGCCAAAAGACAAGACTCCCTCTCCTCCCAGCTTCCAGTTAAAGATCATAGCTCACCCTTAGAGCAAAAGGCTGTTGGAATCTCTTATTGTCCCAGCCTCAAGTTGCAGAAATTCTCTTCATTGTAGACATGACCAAGAGGACTATGGTTTCCTTCCTTCACCCAGCCTCCTCTCATAGGGTATAATCTCTAACCCAGGAGCAGCAAGGTCCTGAATATCCCTGCCCTGGATCATTCATAGTGTGCAGGACGTATTCCAGGAGGCACAAGCAAAAAAGACTAGGGACTACTGTCCGTAATCAGTGCTCCACTTGTGGAACAAGAATATGGCTCCAGGAGAAGTAGGTCACAGTCTCTTCTGCCAGCTCTGGTGCAGTGGTGTAAAGGTACTACTTATGGGAGAGGCAGGCCATAAGAATAGAGGGTTATGTATCTTTGCCTTAGAAGACTGATGATACACAAGCTGGAATTTTATTTGTAAGAGAGCATGGGGCATTTCAAGCATAGGGACACTGTTGAAAACAATGAAGATTCTTCTGGTGAGCAATTAAGAGTAGGCTTGTTGCTTCATGATAGCAACAAGCTATTGGCAGACCGGCTAGAAGTTAAACAGAGACAGGCAGAAAAAGAGGTAAGAAATGCCCTCCCGGATTTGGCACTAGCCACAAAATTTGGCCCCAGATATTACCCCTATACAGAAGCCTGTTATAGATTGAATGTTTATGTCCCCCACAATTATATGTTGAAGCACAAATGCCAGTGTGGCTGTATTTGGAAATGGGGCCTCTAAGGAATAATTAAGGTTAATTGGGGTTATAAGAGTGGGGTCCTGATCTGACAGAAGTAATGTTCTTATAAGAAGAGACTCTAGATATCTCACTCTGTCTCTCTTTTTGGGTGTATACACTAAGGAAAGACCACGCGAGGAAGTAACGAAAAGGCAGGCATCTATTAGTCAGAAAGAGAACCCTCACCAGTGAATTTGCTAGCACCTTGATTATGGAATTCCATCCTCTGGAGCTGTAAGAAAATAACATTTGTGTTATTTAAGACACACAGTCTGTGGTATGTTGTTACAGTAGCTGAAGCAGACAAATTTAATTGGATCAGATTGTTGGTCCATTCATACCTCAGAGTATTATTGAAAACCGTAGAGCAACAGTTCAGCAAACAATTAAGAAGGCCAAAATCTGGGTGTGATACCAACACAGGCAGAACAATCACTTAACAGCGAGACCATGGAAAGAAACAGTCAAAGTGAACACAACTAAAGTGATTATTATCCTTTGGAAATGGGAGAGGATAAGAATGACTGTGCATCTACCCAGTCATGCACCCTCTGAGGAATGACAACAGAGGCTGCGCATGGAGGGAAAGTCAGACAACACCTGGTTTAAAAAAAAAGCAGTTAGTAGAAACAGTCCAGGTGCTGTACTTAGAATTCAAATGTTTCAAAACAGCTATTATAACTAGGTTAAAAGAATTAAAGAAAATCAAAGAACAAAGAATTAAAGATAGGTATGATTAAAATGTCTCATAAAATTGAGAATATCAATGAAAGGTTAGAAATTATTTTTTTAAAAAAGAACCAGATGAAAATTCTGAGGCTGAAAAGTACAATAAGTGAAATTAAAAATTCACTAGAGGGGTTCAACAGTAGAACTGTACTCATAGAAGCTGGCAGAAGAAAGATTCACTGAAATTGAAAATAGATTGGAAGATATTATGCAACATGAAAAACAGAGAGAAAATAGAATGAAGTAAAAAAATCAACAGAGCCTCAGAGAAATGTGGTACATTGTTAAATATATTCACATATGCATAATAAGAGGGCCAGAAGGAGAGAGAAAAAGGAGAAGAAAAATAGTCAAAGAAATAATGGCCCCAAACTTTTGAAGTTTGTTGAATATTAATCTATACATTCATGATGGTCAGTGAACTCTAAGAAGAATCAAGCAAATAGATTTACACGCTCACACATTATAGTAAAACTACTAAAAGCAAAACACAAATAAAAAACCTTGAAAGCAGCAAGAGAAAAAATAAAGATGCATTATGTGTGAGAGCATCCTGATCAGATTAACAACTGACTTCTACCAGAAGCAAAGGAGGATGGCAGTGAGATGACATTTAAAGTGGTAAAAGAAAAATAAATTCCTATCAACCAATAATCTTATATCCACCTAAACTATCTTCCTAAAATAAAGGTGAAATAAAGACAAACAAAATTAAGATAATTTGTTGTTGGATTCACTTTACAAAAATCAGTAAAGAGAGCAATAGTAAAAAAAGAAATATTAAAGAAAACAAATGACACCAGATATTAAGTTGAATCAATACTTAAAAAAAAATAGCACCAATAAGGGTAATAATGTGGGTAATTATAAAAGACATGATTTGTTCTCCTTTTTCCTCTTAACTGATTTAATAGTAAACTGCATAAAATAAAATGTATATAATCTTAGATGAAATGGATAAATTCATAGAAAGACAAACTACCACATGAACTTAAGAAGAAACAGAAAATCTGATAAGTAAAGATACTGAATTATTAATAAATTTCATAAAACCTTATACAAAGAAAGCTCAAGTCCAGATGTCTTCACTGGTGATTTCTACCAAAATTTAAAATAGAATTAATATTAACTCATCACAAATTCTTCCCCAAAGTAGAAGAGGCGTAAATGCACTTCCCAACTCATTTTATGAGGTCAATATTCTGCTGATAGCAAAAAAGGAGGAAATATCACAAGAAAATAAAACTACAGAACAGTATCCCTTATGAATACAGATGCAGTAGTCCTTGAAAAAGACTAATGAACTGAATCCAGCAACATATAAAAGTAATTACAAACAATGATGAAATGGGATTTATTCCAGTAACGCAAGCTTAATTTAACATCTGACATACAATCAAAGTGATACAACATATTAATAGGATACAGAACAAAGCTCACATGATTATCTCACTAGATGCAGAAAGCGAATAGACAAAATTCAACACCCTTTAATTATATAAACACCTGCAAAACTAGAAATAAAATGAAACTTCTTCAAAAGCATCTATGAAAAACGTGCAGCTCACATCATAATTTTTTTCAATAGGTTTTTTTGGGAACAGGTGGTGTTTGGTTACACAGATAAGCTCTTTAGTGGTGATTTCTGAGATTTTGGTGGACCCATCACCTGAGCAGTGTACACTGTACCAAAGTGCAGTCTTTTATAGTAATTATGGCGAAAGCCTGAACACTTTCCCCTAAAATCAGGTACAAGATAAGGATGTCCACTTTCATGAGTTCTACTCAACATGGTACTGTATGTTCTAGCCAGAGCAATTGGGAAGACGACAAAATAAAAGACATTCAGATTGGAAAGAAATAATTAATATTATCACTGCTTTCTTTTCTTTCCTTTCCTATTTTTTGAGACGGAGTTTGTCTCTTATTGCCCAGTCTGGAGTGCAATGGCATGATCTCAGCTCACCACAACCTCCGCCTCTTGGGTTCAAGTGATTCTCCTGCCTCAGCCTCCCGAGTAGCTGGGATTACAGGCATGCGCTACCACACCCAGCTAATTTTTGTATTTTTAGTAGAGATGGGGTTTTTTCATGTTGGTCAGGTTGGTCTTGAACTCCTGACCTCAGGTGATCCACCCGCCTCGGCCTCCCAAAGTGCTGGGATTACAGGCATGAGCCACTGTGCCCAGCCTATCACTGTTTTCAAATGACATTATCTTATATGTAGAAAGTCCTAAAAGATCCATTTAAAAATTTTAGAACTAATAAACAAGTTTGGTAAGGTCACAGTAAAAGAGATCAATATACAAACAGTAATTGTATTTTTATACAGTAGCAAAGGAAAATCTGAAAATGAAATTAAGAAATCAACTTCACTTACAATAGCATAAAATAATAATGTATTTTAGAATAAATTTAACAAATGAAGTGCACAGCTTTTACACTAAAAATTACAAAACAGTGAGTTAGAAATATTAAAGAAAGAATAAAAGATATAAATCAAAGATATCCCATGTTTGTGGATTAGAAAACGTAATATTGCTAAGATGACATTATTCCTAAAATTAACATGGAAATTTGATGCAATTACTACTAAAATCCTAACTGTCTTTTTGAAGAAGTTAAGCTAGCCTAATAATTTATATGGAACCAGTAGGGGCCTACGAAAGGCAAAAGAATCTTGAAAAAGAATAAATTTGGAGGACTCACACTTCCTGATTTCAGAATTTAATACAAAGCTATAGTTATCACAACAAGAGTGTGATATTGGCATAAAGACAGACATATACACCAATGTGATAGAATTTTAGTCCATAAATAAGTTCTTATATGTGTGGTCAATTGTTTTTCACCAAGGATTCCAAGACAATTCAATGGTAAAAAAAAAATAAAGTATTTTCAACAACTATTGCTGGGACAATTGGATGTACATAAGCAGAAGAATTAATTTGTATACCTTTCTGACACCATTTTAAAAAATCACTAAAAAATTGATTATAGACCTAAATGTAAGAGCAAAACCTATAGAACTCTCTTTTTTTTGTTTTTGTTTTTGAGACAGAGTCTTACTCTGTCGCCCATTCTGGAGTGCAGTGGCACAATCTCGTTTCACTGCAAGCTCTGCCTCCCGCGTTCAGGCCATTCTCCTGCCTCAGCCTCCCGCTGGGGACTACAGGCGCCTGCCACCATGCCCGGCTAATTTTTTTTGTATTTTTAGTAGAGACGGGGTTTCACCGTGTTAACGAGGATGGTCTCGATCTCCTGACCTCGTGATCCACCCGCCTCAGCCTCCCAAAGTGTTGGGATTACAGGCGTGAGCCACCGCGCCCAGCCAAACCTATAGAACTCCTAAATGAAAACACGTGATCTTGGGTGAGGCCACGGTTTATTGGTATGACGCCTAAAGCGTAAGTGATAAAAGAAAAATTATATATATTGGAGAGCATCAAAATAAAGTATTTTGTTCTGTAAACAAAACTAACAGGAAAATAAAAAGATAAGGCACATATTGAGATAAAATATTTACAAATTACATGATAAGGGATGTGTATAAGAATATGTAAAATAATTGTTATAATTAATAAAATTATAAATAAATCAATTAAAATATGTAAAGAATACTGATAGACATTTCTCCAAGAAAACATACAAATGTATAATAAGCACATGAAATATGCTCAACATCATTAGTCATTAGGGTAATGCAAATCAAAATCACAATGAGATGCCACTTCATACCCACTAGAATGACTATAATAAAAAAAATAGTAACAAGTGTTGGCAAGGATTTGGAGAAATAGGAACTCTCTTACACAGTGTATGGGAATGTCTAATGGTACTGTGCTTTGAAAAAGAGTCCAGCAGTTCTACAAAATGTCAAATATAAAGTTATCTTATGACTCAGGAATTCCATTGCTTGATTGGAAGAGAAGTGAAAACATACTTCTACAAAACACTTCTATACAACTTTTCATAACAACATTATTTGAAATAGTCAAAAAGCAGCAAAAAAAGAAATAACCCAATATCCATCAACTGACTAGTAAAATTTTATGTATCCATACAATGAAATACCATTTGGAAATAAAAGGCAATGGAATACTGATGACATACTGATATTTGCTACAATATGGATAAACCCTGAAAGCATGATGCTAAATGAGAGAAGCCATTCACAAAAGTCCTCATATTATATGATTCTATTTATATGAAATGTCCAGAATGGGCAAATCTGTAAAGACAGAAAGTAGATTTGTGGTCGCCTGGGAGAGGGTGCAAGGAGAATGGGGAGTTACTGCTAATGAATATGGGTTTTTTTTGGTAATGGTTTCACAACTCTGTTAATATACTGAAAACCATTAATTTATATAGATTAAATAGACCATTTCCATAATATTAAAATTAGATCTTTTTTTTTTTTTTTGATACAGAGTCTTGCTCTGTTTGTTGCCCAGGCTGGAGTGCAGTGGTGTGATCTTAGCTCACTGCAACCTCTGTCTCCTGAGTTCAATCAATTCTCCTGCCTTGGCCTCCCCAGTAGCTTGGATTACAGGTACCCACCACCATGCTAATTTTTGTATATTTTTAGTAGAGATGAGGTTTCACTCCATCTCTAGTGAGTTGTCTTGAATTGCTGACCTCAAGTGATCTGCTTGCCTTGGCCTCCCAAAGCACACAAATTTTATAATTTTATCTTAATAAAGTTGTTTAAAAAGGGGTGTGTGATTGAATACCTGTCTAGGACAAAACATGACATCTGATTCTGTAAATGTTTCTATTTCCCACTTTCTCTAGTTCTCACCCTTCAAACTATTTCTTCTACATCACTCATTTATTTCATAAACATTGAGTGAAATATAATCTCAATAAATATGTACTGAATATCTGTATGCTCAAGACAGGGTCCCAGGCATTGAGCATATAGAACTATTTCTAGGGCAGACAAGGAGAATGGTGAAGCAGGGAAACAGAAGTGAAGAACTGCTAAGGGATTACAGGAATGTTATTTCCCTCTTTGATATTTATCTTCTGTTTAGGAATGAACAGTCAATCTCCAGGGTCAATTCATACAAGACTGATGTCATGTCACTGGAGTAAAATCTGGAATAGTGGATGTGGGCAAAAAGAGAAACAAAAAATTGGTTTGCTTTTTTATTATCTAAGTCTTGTTATAAAAATGCTTGTCCTGAAAGTTGTTTTGCAGTATAGCCTACTTTATCCTTCCTAAATAACAATGATAATAATGTAATGTGGTTCATGAATATGGTAAAATAATTTTAAAATTTGTGCATTTATCTTGCTCCAGTTACACTTTGAAGTGATTTATACGAATTAGCTAAAAATCTCTCAACCAGCCTATGAGAGTGATGCCACCATTATTCCTATTTTCAGATGGGGAAATTGAGGCACAGAGAGGTTAAGTAATTTTCTTACAGTCATATGACTAGTGAGTGGTAAGGTTGGGAGTTTGACTGAGGTGGTGGGTTGCCAGAGCCCAAGCTCTCAGCCTCTATACTGCACTGCCTGCCACTCAGCCCCATCTTGGGAACTGGCATTCCTTTCTCCTGGTTACTGTAACCAGAAACCAACAAGTCATCTTTGAGTCCCACCTCTCTATTATTCCCCCTGAACTAATGCTATTGATTAGCAATTCCTGTTGACTCCACCTCTCAAAAGTCCCTCAAATATGACTACTTCTTTCCATTTTTATTGTCACTACATAGGTCCAAGCCACCAATGTGTTGGCTGTAGTCATCTTCTGTGGGTTTCTATGTTTTGATCTTCTACACTCTAGTCTTCCAGGCAGCACCCAAAGCGATCATTTTAGAAATGTGAACCATGTAATGTTACTTCCCAGCTCAAAACTTTCCAAATTTTTCTTTTTAGACCTTGAATTAAATTGAACTCTTTATAGTGACCTGAATTGTTCTGCAAAATCTGATCCCTTTTTTGACCTCTTTCCATTTCACTCTTTCTTTATGCCACAGGGGCCACCTATGTAGTTTTCTTTCTGTTCAAGACAAGCATTTGAACAAGAAAATCCTTCTTGTCTTTGGGCTTTTGCTCTAGCAATGCCCTCTACTTGTGATAGCTTTCACTTACACAGGTTTTCTCCTGGTAATTCTGTAACTTGCTGCTGAGATACCACCTCCACAGAGGTGCCTTCCTTTCCCACCACATTTAAGGTAGTTCATCTTCCCTCTCCTGCTCACCATTCATCATACTATATAGCCTCTACTAAAGACAAAGTAAATTGATTCATTTACTCTTTGTCTCCCTCTACTAAAATACAGGCTCCTTAGAGAAGGACCTTTGTTTGTCTTGTACAACATGGTATCATTAACATTTCTGCTGGTGCAGGCCCTTTTTAGGTATGCAATAAATATTTAATGATGAATGAATAAAATGTTAAAAATTCATGGTGAGGCTGAAGCTTTTATCTCCCCTTCTAACAGGAATAGTGATTTGAGGTTCTTGGGGAAAATGATGTGAAACTACAAAATTAAAGTGATTTTTATGTGCTCAACATTTGAAATAAGAGGGTAAAAAATAAAAATTTTACCAACATTATTTTGGAGATAGAAGCAAAAGAATTTAATTTCTACCACTAAACAAAAATAGAATTAAAAAATAAAAGTTTCTCCAAGATTGCAAAAATAAAGTCCCATTTTCTAAATCCCATTTTTTGCAGATGAAATCAAAGTTTTAGAATATTGGCATCAAATTTTCTAATATTTCCATACTTTTTCATCTCTGTTTCTCCATCTTTTTTTTCTTTGATGCTACAGTAAATTTCTTTGGCCTATTATTCCTAATTTTTAAAGCTTTGGCCATATTTGAATACATGGGAATGTTTTGGGATTTATTCATTAATAGCAGATTCACATTTCAGTGTTTGTTGCATCATAGAACTTGCTTTTTATAACTTTCTTCTTAATATTGAAAAGTCACATCATTGTTGTGATCAAGAGCCGTTCTGCATCTAGAGAGACTTAGATAACTTTGCTCTAACGAGCTTATGAGGAATATATGTTAACTTTGGGTTTTAACTTCTTTGGGGTCACAGACTCTTTTGGAAGCTAAGTGAAGACTGTACTTTTGCCTGTCCCATAAAACACACACACACACACATACACACACACACGAACACATTATATACAATTTCAATGGACCTTATGAAGCCCACTTTTTGATTTCTGGCTTAGTTCTTCAAGAAGCAGTCTCAGCTCAAAGTATACCCATATTTGTTAAACTTAGAATCCAAGATAGGGAAACAGTACACAAAAGTAAAAATTGCCCACATTTTCATACTTTCCTCCTGGTGGCATTGCCCAGGGGCTTTTTCCCAGGTTTGATTCTTGCTTTGGTCTGGCTTCTAAGCTGCTCCAAGATAAATTCTCTCTCCTGGTCACTGACTACTTGGCTTTCCCTGGTCATAAGATTTATGAAAACCTAAAATAAAGCAACGCTTCATATGACCACAGCACACCAGGCAGTTCCAGAACAATTGGTGAGCCTGCTTTGCTCATGCTGTCTTCTCAGCCCAAGGAAGGAGTAAATCTCAACAATGTGTTCGTGTTAGTACTCAGGTTCCTCTGAGTTGATGGCCACTGGGGACCCACACTACCATATTCTATGGTTGTTTATTATTAGAATATTATTACATAACAAAAGCAAAAGTCTACTCATTTTAAATATAAATACTTTATTTGTTACTTTCCAAATTGTTCTTATTCCAACTAAGAAGCTTATTTGGAACTACTCAGAATCCTAAGTGCTATTCACATAATTGATAAAAAATAAACCAATGACGTAAATTGGCTGTAATGTATATTCCAAAGCCGGTTTGGCAATATATGTCAAAATCCTTAGAAATGTAGGTACCTTTTGACCAAGTAATTTCCCCTTTAAGATTCCACTTTAAGGAGATAATATATTGAGCAAAGATTATAAGGATGTGAATCATAGTAGTGCTTATATGAGCAAGTAATTGCAAAAGAACAAGTTGTCTAATAATTTAAAAACATGAGTTAATTATGCTATGATGTAGCTATGTTAAATATATACTGCCCTCCATATTTTAAAAATAATGATATACAACATGTTATAAATGGAAAAAATATTAACAATATTTATAGCTAAGAATCAGGTTCAGAAGCTGTAGCTTTGTTAGGATCCTCTTGTGATGCAATCATCTTATTCACATCCATTCTAGCGCTTCCCCACTGAGGAGCAGCCAGGTTTAGGTAAAATTTTCCCCATTCTCAGCTGTATGAGTCAGCATGGCTGGGTTTTGCCAGTCTTCTGAGTATAGCAATGCCTAAGTCAATCAGCTCATCCATATTCCCCTGGCTATAGTGGTTGTTTCTCATTTAGCCAAATCCACATGCACATCAAGACTCTTGTTTAGCAGTTTGAGAGGGGATAATCTCTCTATGTATATGTTAAAAAATAAATACACAGTCTGATTACCTTTGGCAACCATCCCGCTACCATGGGGAAGACAAGCTTGAGGTTGAAGAATAGCTGAGAACCAAGACATGAATCTGGAGACCTCGTCAAAGAGTATCTGAAACCTGGCCCCTCTAGATGTTTTCAGTTGCAGAACCAATAATTCTTACTTGTTAATTATTCTAGCAAGAGTCTTGTTTTCCATACTTATAACCCAAAACATCCTAATTAATCTGAAATCTAGTTATGTAAAAAGTGTATTCATATATTACAAATCTACACAATAAAATATCAATAATAATTGTCTCTTGGAGAGGATTACCAGTTATTTTTCCCTCTGCTTTGTGACTTTTTTGTAATTCCAGATTTTCTATAATGAATATATATTATTTTATTCAGAAAAATCATATATAATAATTAGAGTCAGAATAATAATGTTCATCTAAGCCAAAACCATCAGACTTTTAATCCTGAATGGTGATAGGCTAAATGAAATAACGTGAAAGCTAATATATTGCTAATTTTGTTTGTTTGTTTTTACCTTTCAGTCACGAATGCAAAGTTCTTAATTCCAAGACTCTTATTTATTTCTGTACATGAGTTTATTTTTAAAAATTTAAAAATATGATTAGTTCAAGATCCATGGATATTGACATCTGCCTTCCTGCCCCAACATTAGGACACCTAAAATTGGTTTAGGCATGACAGAAGAAACACTGGGCTTGGGATTCCCACTCCAAAATTTCCTGGATATTTGACCTCAGGCAATTACTTAAACTCCCTGAACCTTAGTTACTTCAGCCAAGAAATATGGGGTTGCAGTTAAGTGAAATAAGTCAAGCACAGAAAGACACATATCACATGTTCTCGCTTATATATGGGAGCTAAAAAAGTGGCTCTCATGAAGATAAGAGAGTAGATTGGTGGTTACAAGAGGCTGAGAAGGGTAGAGAGGAGGAAGGTACGAAGGAAGGTTGATAAATGGGTACAAATATATGATTTGAGAGAAGAAAATGATCTAGTGTTTGATAGATCTGTGAGGTGACTATGGTTTGCAATTATCTATCATATGCTTCAAAATAGCCAGAAAAGAATAACTGAAATGTTTCTAGAATAAAGAAAAGAGAAATATTTAAGGTGATGGACATCTCAAGTATACTGATTTGATCTTTAAAAATTATATGAATGTATTAAATTATCACATGTACCCTAAATTAGGTATATTTATTATGCATCAATAAAAATTGTTTAAAAAAAGAAAAAAAAAGTGTTAGACCAAATGTTATCTACCTTTCCATCTGTGAAATTCTATGAGTGACTCTAAATTTTGCTTTATATTTGAGCGGAACTGATATTCACTGCCTGCTTTGGGAAGTATAAGTAGGTTTCAACTCTCATCATAACATTGATTAATTGGTAGCCACTGTCTGCAGAGCGGTGGTAAGAAGATCTCAGAGTACATACGGAGTCAGCAGGAAAAAGTACTGTGATCTGTCAATGATGTTGATGAGTATTTGAATCCTCAGTCTGGCTCATATACACATATCGTACAATGTAGTCTGATTATTATTATTTTTTGTAGCACAGTGTCCAAGTCTTTTGTGAGTGAAATAACTGGGAAGAAATCCCTTTAAAATGTATTTGCTTCTTTTCTCCTGTTCCTTTGATATCTCTTAATCATTGGTGGCATTGACTGAATAAGAGTTTGACTGAATAAAAGTACAACTTTCAGTAGTTAAAGTTTAGAAGGAAATTTCTTGCTTGTTTCTTACACTTGATATTTTCTTGTAGAAAGAGCTGCAAATGAACACTTCCTAGCAAGTAAGCAAATGTCCTAATAGTGGTTCCAAGTATGGGCAGCGTGGGTCAGTGAGTGGCTGGTTTGCAACTATGTTCACTTCTTGCTTCTGTCAAACTCATTCCTAGTGTGGAACTCCAACAGAAACCGGTGAATAAAGATCAATGTCCCAGAGAGAGACCAGAGGAGTTGGAGTCAGGAGGCATGTACCACTGCCACAGTGGCTCCCAGCCCACAGAGAACAGGGCGAATGAGCACGCCTATGCCAAGTGGAAGCTCTGTGCTGCTTCAGCAATATGCTTCATTTTCATGATTGCAGAGGTCGTGGGTGAGTCTTTCTGCAGACTTTTTTGATTAAACAAGCAAACAAATAAAACTCCGCATCATTATGGGAGGGTTACCTAAGTTCTTTTAAAGTAAGATTTAGTATTTTCTGTAAGTATAAGGTAACAATATGCTCATTGTAGATAAGTTGAAAAACAGTAGGAAACAAAATAAAATTCATCACTATTCCATATTCGAGTCATAGCCTTCAATAATTTTAGGGAGTGTTTTGTGCAATGCATTTTCTATTCATAGCTCACAGGTTTTATTTTTTAAACATAACTGAGAGCATACTGAATGCTTTTGACCACACTGTCAAATACTCTTCAAAAACATTTTTATTCCTGAACAATATTCTCTAATATGCTCCACTGTAATTTACATAACGATTTCTCTATCGTTAGAAATTTAGGGAGTTTTTTCCTGCTTATGGACAATGTTGCAATGCAAAATCTTGAAGAAAATTCTGCCTGCCTTTCTGGTTAATCCCTTCAAAGAGATTCCTAAAAGTGGAAATAATTGCTTGAAGGACATGAATATTTGTATTACTTGATTCATACTGCCAGAGTGCTGTTGAGAAAGCTAAACAATTCATGTCTACCAGCTCTACTTGAGAATGATTCTGACTGCAAATCTTAATGACAACTAATTTTAATCTCTAAAATCTCTTTGCTATTGTATAGATGAATGTTTTAATATTTATTTCTTTAATTGTTACTATTAGACTATTTTTGCATGCTTGTTAGTGATCTGTATTTCCCTCTGTTAATGCATTTTCTCCTTGTCTCTTAATGTCTGTTACTCATTTGTTTTTTAGAAAATTTTTTAATTCTCTATATTGATCTCTGGGAGCTCTTTATATATTAGGATATTAGACCTTTGTTATATTAGTTATAAGTGCTTTTCCAGTTTGTTGTTTAACCTTTTGATGTTTGTGTTGACTTAGATAAGTTTTAAATTTTACATAGGTAACTGTTTTAAACTTTTCATTTTGAGCTCATTTCTTTTACTACTTTTTACTGTTTTAGTGCTTAAGAATCCTTCTCCATCTACTGAGAAGATAGCTTTTTTGTTGTTTAATTTTTGTGTTTAATTTTAAAATTAATGTTGATATTAGATATATTTGTATGCTGTCAGGACTGAATTTTTTTTAAAATAGCTAACACAGTTTTCAGCATCATTTATGAAATAATTAATTATTTTCTCCATTGATTTTTGATATTTCTTTAATCACTTATCCACAGTTTATAAATAGCAGGGTCTGTTTCTAAGGTGTTTCACTGATCTGTGTTTCTGGTCTCTGTCAAGGACATAATTAATGTAGATTTATATGTTATAATATCTGTTATTTCCTATTAAAGATTTTTAATTTAGCAGAGAAAAGCAAAGGCTATTCATCTCTCTTTATTATCCTAATTAAACATGAGAATTGTTCTGTTCAGTTTTCCCCCATCCAATTATGATTTTCTTAATATTTAAGTTAATTTGACAACATAGTATCTTTAAGTATTCAGCTTTCCCTCCAGGAATATGTTATGTTTCTCTATTTATCCAAATATTCTACATGTCTCATCAAGGTTTTATGGTGTTCATCTGACTACACGGACAGCCTACTTCTTGAAAGAGTTATTTCTGATTATTGTATGTGTTTGGCTTATTCTTTCCAGGGGTGAGTGCAGTCCACCATTTTTCATGTTTTGTTTTCTAGATAATTACTTTTTGTATTCTAAAGTTTTGATTTTTGTATATTCACTTTGTACTCAATTATGCATTTGAATTATTGTCAATTCTAAATATATTTCAGTGCATGTCCCCTTTTCCTGTCTCGTGCATCTTCCTCATCCCAGGACATCACCCTCTCTTGTGCAGAAAACATATTTCTCCTCATTTCAATAGTTATATCTCTTTTGTGTGTTTCATGTTTTTATCATGTTAAACAATACCTTATGCTAAATCAAATCTATGTTTGATTATTTAGCTGTTAAGCAAAATGCTTCTTGAAGGGTTAAGTGTTTTGTATTATGTTAATGAAATGTCTCTTTGTTTCAGTTTTGTAATTATTAGCAAAGAATCAAGAACGAGTGTTGACTTTTAATCAAATACCTTTTCTTTTGAATTTATTGTTTTTTAAAGCTTTTTGACCCATGTTTGAGGTGCGTTATATAAAGAGATTTTGAAACATGTTATGATCTTTGCATTTTTGGCATTATGATAATAGCTATTATTTATTTAATGCTTACTATGTGTTAGAAGCTGTGACAAGTGCTTTCCGTGTATTACCTTAATTAATCCTGGTGAATTCCCTAAGAGGTAGCTCTCATTGTTAATCTCACTTTATAGAAGGAACTAGAAGCACAAAGAGTAAAGTAACTCTCCCTTGGAAACATACCTGTAAGTGGGCAGGCCGTCTGAATTCCAGAGCTTATATTCCTAAGCCCTAACTATGGTGCCTCTCAAATTGACTGTGGCGGGCCATCCTTTTAATGCATTGCTGAATCTGAGTCACTGATATTTTTGTTAGGATTTTTACATCTTTATTAATAATTGAAATTTAACTATAGTTTTCTTTTTTATGTCATTTTTCTAGGTTTTTATATTTGAATTATGCATGCTTAAATGGAAAGTTTAATTTTAATAATTTTATAAAGAAATAAAAACAGTTTATGTAACATTTTATTATCTCTTCCTTTTTAAAAAACTACCTAGTTATTTGTATGGCTTTGGAGACATTTCTGGAGATGATCGTTAGATGTGATTTTTAGCTTCTTCCTCACTTATTGATACACTCAGAATTTCTCCATCTTGGGTACACTTTGGCCATTTATTTTTTTTCAAAGTCATTCATCTCGTTGAAAATTTCAAATGTATTATCATACCATGGAACATGATAGCCTCATGTTGGTATTAACTTAGTTCAAATGTCCTGATATGCAATGTTATCTTATTATTTTTCCCCAAATAGAAAAAAGAACACTGTAAACTACCTGACGTATAGGACCATAAGCTACTACCAATGTGTTATCAAATGTTACCTTCACACTCTGTTACCAATATTTTGGTGGCTACATTTCTATTATCCAAAAGAAGGGGTAAATTAATCATAATCTGAGACTAGAGAAAAATAGACTCTGCTTAGCTATTTTTTGCATTATAATATCTAGCAACCAGAATTAGCTGGTTTCTTCTAGCTATGGAGTCTAATGGCCTATACACTCATATTTGGACATTTATAACTGTTGAAAACTATGAAAGAACTTAGACACGTCCAGTCCAAGACAATTCCAGGGTTGGCAATATCCTTTCAAAGTTTACAGAGCTAATACCACAAAATTCCTGGAGTCAGTTCCTTTGAAGAAGCTGAATTAATAGCTTGATGGAGTCGCAAAGAACTTACTTTTAGCAATTCTAATTTGGAAAACACCTTTTAGAAATTCACTAACATCTATACCAGAGGGATATTGTTTATCATTATTGGAATTAATAAGTTTGTGGATAATATTCAATAGCTTATGTAAAAGATTGACATAATGAAAAACCTAATAACAGAATTCATTTGAAATGTGATTTGAAAAGGCGATGTTCTTGGACATCCAAATAAAATTCTGGCACTACCACCTGCAAACACAGCTCAGGAAGATTCATTGACTGACTTCTTTCTTCCACTACTTTCTTCCTCTGCTTTTCCCTGAATCCATATGGATGCTGAGAATAGATGGCATCGTCCCTCCGGCTGATATCTAATAAATAGTCTGAAAAGAGATGGTCTTCTGCTCACAAAATTAATTTGTTTTAATTGACAAATAAAAATGATATATATTTATTATGTATAACATGATGTTTTGAAATATGCATATATGGTGAAATGACTAAATCGAGCTAATTAACATGGACATTACCTCACATACTTAACATTTTTTTGTGGTAAGAATACTTAAAATCTACTCATTTTAGCAATTTGGAAGAATCCAGTACATTGTGCTTAACTATAGTCACCATGTTCTACAATAGATCTCTTAAACTTATTCCTTCTATCTAACTAATATTGTGTGTCCTTTGACCAACACCTCCCCACCTTCTTCCTTCCCCAGCCCCTATCCCTGCCGCTGGTAACCACACTTCTACTCATTGCTCTATAAATTCAGCTTTTTTAGATTACACATATAAGTGAGATCATGTGGTGTTTGTCTTTCTGTTCCTGACTTATTTCACTTAATAAAATGTTCTCCAGGTTTATCAATGTTGCTGCAAATGACAGGGTTTCCTTCTTAAAGGCTGAACAGAACTGCATTGTGTATACATACCACATTCTTTCTATCTATTTATGCGTCTATGAACACTTAGGATGATTCCATATCTTGGCTATTGTGAATAATGCTGCAATGAACAGCATTGAATGGCAGGGCAGATATATCTTCAACATATTGACTTCACTTCCTTTGGATATACACACAGTAGCAGAATTGCTGGATCATATGGTAGTTCTATTTTTAATTTTTTAAGGAAACTGCTTTCTGTAATGGCTGTACTGACTTACATTGCAGTTTGCAAGATTTCTTTTCTTTTCTTTTCTTTTCTCCACATCCTCACCAACATTTGTCTCTCCTCTTTTTGGTAATAAGCACTCTAATAGATGTGAGGTGAATTTTCCTGATGATTAGTGATGTTGAACATATTTTCATAGACCTGTTAGCCGTTTCTATGTCTTCTTTCAAGGAATGTTTGTTGAGGTTCTTTGCCCATTTGTAATCAGGTTATTTGTTTTCTTACTATTGAGTTGTTTGGCTTCCTTATATATATTTTGGATATTAACGCTTTATCATATGTATGGTCTGCAAACATTTTCTCCCATTCTGTAGATTGTCTCTTCATTCTGTTGATTGTTTCCTTTACATTTGAGTTTGATGTAATCCCAATTGTGTAATTTCACTTTTGTTGACTGGGCTTTTGGGGTCATATTTAAAAAAAAGCATTGCCCAAACCAATGTCATGGAGCTTTTCCTTTATATTTTTTTTCTAGTAGTTTTAGAGTTTCAGATCTTATATTTAAGTCTCCAAGCCATGTTGAGTTGATTTTTGTATATGGGATGAGATAAGGGTCTAATTTCATTCACAACCTCCTCTTTCCCTTCTCATTTCTATGCATTAGAGTTTATGAGTTCTAATCTGACTTTAGGGGCAGAAGTGAGTGATGATGTCAGTAAATAAATTAAATTGATACTGACTGAAAAATATTCAGCATTTGAGCTATATTGAGATTGAGCCAATTTTCCTAAAACATTGCTCTCCTTATATTACTTCTGTCTTCAAAGTTTTTTACTGATGCCAGTGCGGTGGCTCACGCCTGTAATCCCAGCACTTTGGGAGATCAAGGCAGGTGGATCACATGAGGTCAGGAGTTCGAGACCAGCCTGGCCAACATGGCAAAACCCCATCTCTACTAAAAATATAAAAATTCGCTGGATGTGGTGGCACACACCTGTAATCTCAACTACTTGGGAGGCTGAAGCAGAAGAATTGTGCATGAACCCAGGAGGTGAAGGTTGCAGTGAGCCAAGATTGCACTACTGCACTCCAGCCTGGGCGATAAAGTGAGACTCTGTCTCAAAAAAAAAAAAAAAAAATTTATTATTTTTTTAACTGGCTCCCCTTTGCTTAGTTCAGGGTTCACAACCTTTTTCCCTTCATGACAAGCGTAGTACATTTTACTGAGCACTGGGATAAACTGACAAGGGTGCTTGTAGCTGGAAGAGACCGCTTCAGAGGCTCCCACTGTGCTAGGCCCTAATTGCTTGCCTCAAGTCAAAAAAGATCAATATATTGGAAAGCTCTAGCATCCTGGAAAAAATGAAAAATTCCTACTTCGGTTTTCAAGACATTGCATAATCTGGTGGCAAAACTATCAATATTCTTATCTTGCTATTTCCCTGACTACCCTGTTTCAGCCACATTTGTTTATTCATTCTCTGCAAGATAATCTTTGCACTTTATTCTTATGCTTTTTTTCTTTGAATAGAAAAGCCTTCTCCTCTTTCTCCATACTCATCAAAATCCTGGTCATTAGTCAAGACCCTGATCCACAGCTCACCTCCTCCCCAAAGCCATTCTTGGCTATGTTGGAGAAAGCAATTACTATTCTCAGATCACTTTTGAAAATCTGAGAGGTCCTCCTGCAGGATATGGGGTTTGAGCAAGGCTTTGAAAAGTGAATAGGAATTGAGATATGGCCAAAAGGTAGATGGAGTGGCCTGAAGGAACAGCACACTACTTACTGCTGTGGTCTAGGAGATAGATATTTATCAGGGCTTGCCTTGAAAGATTCCAAGTGCATGGGTCTGAAACAGGAAAGGAAATCTGTATTCTTAGAAATTTGGGTACCACTGTCCGTAGTAGACTGGTATTTCCTTTCAGCAAGCTTTGTCATATTCTTTTCTCTGGTTGCAATTTTGGTCCTGCTGGTCTGAGAACCTCATGCTTTTAGGCTGGGCTAGATATGAGATACCAAGCTGGACTGATCAGAGTCTCTGGGTCTTTACATAGGGAGGCTGGAAAAAAAGCATTCTCTCTTTCCTCTACAAAAACTGAGCTGAAGTGCTACAGGTCTGGAGCTTTTAGAGGTCTACCTTTGTTGCTGAAATGGAGGAAAAGTCTTTCTTAAACTGGACAATCAATAGCAGTAGCTGGAGACAGAGCAGAGCCCAAGAACATTTTTGAGCCTTAGGACTGGGCTGCATCTGATCCAATCCCACCCAGATATGTTCTCAGTTGTATGAGCCAGTATACTGGTATATTGTTGTTGGTATTGTTTAAGCTGTTTGGGTTAGGCATTCATGGCTTACAACTGTGAAAGCCTATCCAAGGCAGGAGTGTAGGGTAAAACGTGGTTAATGGAGAATATAACTAGAATGGTAGTTGGAGGGCCAAGAAGAGCTGAGGCTCGGTCATTCATAGGTTTTGGGGAGTAATTGACATTTAGAACGGGGGAGAAGCAGGTCATAGAGCTGTGTTGAGGGAAATAATTTGCGACAGAGTATAGAGCAAACTGGAGAATGAACTAAAGAAGGATATAAGCATAATGTATCCACCCTTAAGGGACCTTTGAACCTGTTGAATTGGGACTCTTTCTGATAGCTGGTGAAAATTCCTACTTGTAGAAAGGCCAAAAAGAGGTGTTATGTTGCAGATGTAAACATGTTTCTCTATTTGAATGGATACACGTTCAGATGCTAAGACCTCAGAAGAAAAATAAGCTCAGGTATGGCCTTTGCTGGAAGAAATTGAGAGTAGTTAGGGGAGATGTCTGAAGTAGGACTATTCTGAGTTGAGTAAGAATAGAGAAAACACGGGCCGGGCGTGATGGCTCAAGCCTGTAATCCCAGCACTTTGGGAGGCCGAGACGGGTGGATCACGAGGTCAGGAGATTGAGACCATCCTGGCTAACCCGGTGAAAACCCGTCTCTACTAAAAATACAAAAAATTAGCTGGGCATGGTGGTGGGCGCCTGTAGTCCCAGCTACTTGGGAGGCTGAGGCAGGAGAATGGCGTGAACCTGGGAGGCAGAGCTTGCGGTGAGCTGAGATCCGGCCACTGCACTCCAGCCTGGGCGACAGAGCGAGACTCCGTCTCAAAAAAAAAAAAAAAAAAAAAATAGAGAAAACACCAGATTATCAGACGGGAATTCAGAGCTGGGAGCAGCCTGGGGAAGACGGTAACTATCTGAGTGAAAAACTTCTCTTTTACTAAGAGAAAGATATTGCTGGGTGGTGTGATAACCACAAGTTTTATTGATCAGGGCACTTACCTTGTTCTACACAGCCAAGGGATTGTAGTAGCTCAGGCCTCTTATATTTTTGGAGGTTCCTGGTATTAATATTTTAAGAAATGTCAAAACATGAGAACTGTGATATATTTTAAACACAGTAAGTCCTCACTTAACATCGTGGAGAAGTTCTTGGAAACTTTGACTTTCAGTGAAATGACATATAACAAAAACCAATTTTACCATAGGCCAACTGATAGAAACGAGTCAAGTTTCCATGCCATATTACTGGTCACAAAAACATCACAAAACTTCTAAATAAGGCCAAAACACTTCAAATATTAAACACTGAAATAAATGTGAGCTATACATACATCTAAGAAAGATGATAAACACAAGTGAGATAATTATGCAATTTTGGGTGAATCAGTGAGTGAGGGTGGTCATAATGGTGGTGGTTACATCAAGGAATAAATGTTTGCAAAGTGAAAATTGTCAGGAGTGCCTCCTACCACCACACAGTTCAAACCCAAATAAGAAAAAATGAGCTGGCTTTGCTGAGCACTTTCATACTCTTTTTTGTTGGGCATCTGTATGATGATCATCTACCTTACACATACTTATTTTACAATCATTTGTTTTCATTCATTCTTTTTTCAGCCTTCTTATTCCAGTTTCATAGCTGGAGCTTTTCACAGCTCAGGGCTCAAGGTGGGAAACAGCCCTGAACAGGATGCCTCCCATTACAGGGCACAGTCACACCCGCACTCACTCCCGCCAGGACCAGGACGATGTAGATGTGCCAGTGAACCTCACGTGCACAGTTTTGGAATGTGGGAAGAAACCCTAATACTCAGAGAAAACCCACGCAGACATGGGGAGAACATGCGAACTCCACACAGACAGCGGCCCTGGTCAGGAATCCATTTTATTTTCTTATCGACGTTATAAACAAAGGATGTTGAATGAACTGATGTTATTTGAGGACCTGTTGTATTTGTTAAATAACAACTCAATGGGGTTTTGACACAACATATGGTATAGTATCATAATACTATTCACAAAATAATTAAAGAATTTTTAAAAATTAATTAATAGCACACAACGGTGTAAGCCCAGCAATGGGACACATGGCTAATGTTGTCAGATAAACATTTACTTCTTTCATTGCTGTCAGTAAGTCTCTGTTCTCCATGGAAACCCACATGGGGAATTAACACCATCTTAATCGGAGGTAGTTTGTGAGACCCAGGCCCCATGGTTCCTCTGCTCTATTGCTGTCACCTTCACCCCACAGGCCTTAAGTAAAGTCTTCCAGGTCTGAGTCTTTTCCGTGTGTCTCTTATCTTGGTATAAGTGTACTGCTCTCCACATCTTGTCAAGTATTCCAGAAATATGACTGCTGCTGCCCTAGTTCATGCCTTTATCATAATTTCCCTTGGCTAACACTGTCAAGTCTTAACCTCTAACTCCTCTTAATCTCTCTCCAAAGTCATCCTCCATATTGCTGGCTAAGATGTCTCTCTTAAAAACAGATCTCAACATACCACAACCTTGCCTCAAAGTAATAAGTAGATCCCCTTAGCCATAGAATCACATTCAAACCCCTTGGCTTGACATATAATACCCCACACAGGCATTTCCAATGTGCTTTCCCAGGCTCATTTCCCATTTTTCCTCCAACACTCCATACCTTCTGCTTTCCCCAAAACGTGCTATGTTCTTTCACTCTATTTTAGCCCGTGGTTTTATCTCTTCCCGAAAACCCCTTCTGTTTTTGCTAATTCTTACCCCTCTCTTTGTGAAAAGTTCCTCACTCCTCCCAGTGAGAGCAGCTCTCCGATCCCTTAGCCCATTAACTTGTCTCTGGTACAGTGAGTGTTAAACAAGGAGATCACTGAAGAGAGGCTATGATTTGTTTATCTTTGTATACCCAATCCCTGGTACCATGCACAGTAAGGGCTCAATAAATATTGGCTGGATAATTGAATTAATTGTCAATAATACTCCATGCTTTCAGAAGCAAATGCAAGATCAGTCACAAATTACCTCTTGCAAGCAGTTTGCTCTATGTGTCAGCGATTGCCTACAGTTTTCTGGATGGTTCCTATAAGTAGCTCTGAAGGTTGCGAAATGGTTCTGTTTCCAAGCCTCCATAGTAACATGATTTCTTCCAAAGCAAGCCCTTTTTCTTTCTCAGGTGCTTCCTGCCTCAGCTGAGACTGTTGAAGAGGCTTTATAAGACTGACTTCATTTCCTTGATTTAGACTATATTTCAACCCAGCACGTAGAATCATCATCACTCATTGCTGTGATTGCAGCATACTGCTTATCTGCATGGAGTTATTCTCCGGGCAAGAAATAATGCCTTATTAACACAGTTTTATCATCAGGACCAAGTTTGGCAGATAGAGCAACATTAGAGGATAATTGGAAGGACAGCTGATTTGTTAGCAAAATGTTGCTTTTCGGCTAATGAATCATTCTGATTTTTGCACTGACTGTTCGGTAACAGGCTCGAAGATTACTTTGCTTCAGCCCATTAAACCTTGACAAACCAGTTATTAACTACAGATAGAGCCAATGGCCTGTGGGGATTATTGCAATTATGAGCTATCTATGTAATTTTTAAAAATCATTAGGCGAGACAAGGTGAGTCTGATGATGGCGAGGCTGATGGCTGACAGTCTCTGCTATTTTGTAGTACACAAGGCAATAAACAGCTGTAGGGAGAACTAATCAGTCAGCAAAAGCCCTTTGCTGAGAAGATGTAGTAAGAGCAATAAAGGTTATTGCTCTCAAACAACAAACCGTGTCTGGGAAGGAAAGGGCAAGGTTTTTCTTTAACTTCTATTTTGGAGGCTGGAGGTCTTTTCTCAAAGGAGGATTAGAGGGAAGTAGAGGGAGCACATCAAATAAAGGGAAAAGCCAGGCAGGACTCTCATGGCTTACATTGCATCCCTGTGCTTTATTGGATTGTAGCACTCAAGACGCCCATTGGAAGGTACCTGCCCTTTCTCCTTTCTGCTCCCTATTATTTATTACAGGGATTTCAAGCTCAGGTGGATAATATGAATTAATAGAGAAAAAGGAAAGGGTAAAGATGATGATTAAATTATAAGTCAAATAAAAACACATCTGTGGGCCACATCGCAGCATCTAGTTTATAAACAAAAGTCCATGTCCTCAGTTTGGGTTATGAGACTCTTTGAATCTGGCCCACACTGCTTCAGCCTGATCCTCTTGTATTTTTCTCTTTTGAATCCTCTTACCCCAGTCTAACTAAGGTGTTCTCCAGATGTGCCTGCCCCACAGTTTCTAATCTCTATGTCTTTGCTACCCAAGGAATGGCTTCTCCTTTGAAATTGATTTCTACGTGTTCAAATCATATCCACTCTCTGAGTTGCAGAAGGAGTAAATTAAATCAACTTTAAGATCTCTTTCTCCTCTAAAGTTTTGTGAGTCTGCGGCATTTTCACCCACGATGGTTAGCATGTCTATGAATCTAGCTGCATTCTGGGGCCTTAACACAGTGTACTATTTTGCATTCTCTAGGTGGGCACTTCGCTGGGAGTCTTGCTGTCGTCACAGATGCTGCCCACCTCTTAATTGACCTGACCAGTTTCCTGCTCAGTCTCTTCTCCCTGTGGTTGTCATCGAAGCCTCCCTCTAAGCGGCTGACGTTTGGATGGCACCGAGCAGGTACAGTTCATAGAGTGAGCAATAACAGCAGGCTGGTGCTGCAAAGTCAAACCAAGGGTAAAAATGGAAGCTACAAAGCAAAGCCTTGTTGGAAAATCCTTAGAGACACATTTCTGATGCACAGGATAAAACAAACGTCTATGTGGGAATATGTGTTTTCAATATTAATTCAGATAACAGATTAATGGTGCTATCTCTAGTCCTCTGGGACAAGAGGAACACGTGTATCACTTCAGCAACCGCCCCAGCCTCAGGGACTCTGTGCCTGGTGATAGACATAATACAATTCACTAAATTACTCTGCATCCCTGGAAGAGAGGATAGGAGTAAAGCTTCTGCCATATTGCAAAAGGAGGCACGGAGCACCCAAGAGAGTTACAGAGATTGAAGAACTTCTTATAGAGGATTCAGGAATAGAATACAGGCTTTCCTGCTCACACACAGCATTTAGCCATTCAGTGAATGGTCCAGCTGAATAGCTTGCTCACTCAATCAACAATAATGCAAGCTTTCTTGCAGCTGGTTCCTTCACTGAGTAACTAACCCATCACCTAGGTCTTGATGAGGGTTTTTACTCTGACTCATTTTTACAGTCCCTCCCTTACTCGCCCCCACAACCCCATACTCTGCAACTTCAATTCTCCTCTGTGTTATTCCTTATATCAGCTGGAGGAGCTTCTGACTGAGTATTTTGTGCAAATCATGTGAACAAATAGCCACAATTCCACATTTTCACACTGGTTGAGAACCTCAATGTAGAGGAAATCGGAGAGCTGAGCAAGGGTGGCCAGCCTTCACTGAAAGGGCTGCTAGACACGTGTCACAGCTTGTAGACTGACACCTGTGGACTGCAGTTTTTCAAGTTTAGAATGGCAGGAAGTCCTAATTTCATACTAAACCATTGATCATCACAGGTGTTTTGACTTGCTTCCCTTTAACATCCAGGAGATGAGGCAATAAACAGCAGTAAAGAGAGTTCGTGACAATGTGATCTGAGAATGCTTTTGCCGGTGCTTGAACAGCACTACACTTGGAAAACATGGACCTCTGGCTAAGCACCCATTATTTGTCGGTGTAAAGTTTTACATGTACTTGACCCTTTCTGATACCATTTGTCAAAGCAGTTTTGTAAACCTAAGATGGTTTGAAAATGTAGGGTGAACTCAGAATTTAGATCTCTGCTTGTACTTTGGCATCGTGGCCATGGAAGACCCTGAGCTGTTCATAGAACTCTCTGCTGCGAAGGCAATATTCTGTAATATACAGTATGATGTAGCTATTGAACACTTTAAATGCGGCTAGTGCTACTGAAGAACCAGATTTTGAAATTTACTTAATTTCATTTTAAACAGCCATGCATGATTGGTGGCTACCATATTAAACAGCACCTCTATAGACATAGAGGTGAGTCCAACACATTCATACCCAACACACCCATCATCTGGTCAACCCAATGAGCCCAGCTAAGCTATTTTTTTTTAAGCAATCATGGTAGCATTTACCAGTGATCCTCATGTGTCTCCCGTTCTAACTAGTTACTTTTGGATTTCTGACTCTTTGTTTTGTCTTGAGATCTGACTCCTGACTCTTGCTCTTGGTTTTGAGCTTTACACCTGCAGCTCTTTTCCCACTGTGCTTCCTAACCATGGGTTTTGAGTTAGACACGCTCCACTTTCATACCCTGATTTGGATTTTCACGGGTAGGAAACACACTTCCTGACATCCACAGACTCAACTTCCATTTCCGGCAAAGCAGAAATTTTTGGGCCTGGTCCTCATAAACTTCTGCAAAGGGGAGTTGTAAGTAGCCTGAGTAGACTAATAAAATAACAGATTCTTGAGTGTTTGCTATATGTTATATTAGGTTCCTATGGCTGCCTTAATAATGTACTACAAATTGGGTACATTATTTTGGGGGGGTACATTATTAATTTTCATAACAAATTATGAAGGTTGTCTATGAATGACTGAAGTCTGGGAAATAATTGCCACACACTGGGTAATAATACATTACTCGGTTTTCAATACATTTCTGTTTCAACAACTGACATTTATTGCCTCACAGTTACGAAAAACAGAAGTCTGCAATCGGGCGTCAGTGGGGTTGGTTCCTTCTGAGGTCTGTGAGGGGAAATCGGTTTCAGGCCTCTCTTAGCTTCTGGTGGTTTTCTGGCAAATTTTGTCAGAAACTTTGTCTGTCATTCCTTGGCTCATAGAGCTCTGCTTTCATCTTTACATGGCATTTTCCCCATTTGCATGTCTGTGTCCAGGTTTCCACTTTAAGTAAGGACACCAGCCATATTGAAACCATCCTACTCCAGTATGATTTCATCTTAACTAACTTCATCTGCAATTACCCTATTTCCAAATAAGGTCACAATCTGAGGAATTGAAGATTAGTACTTTTTTTTTTTTTTTTTTAGACAGAGTCTTGCTCTCTTGCCCAGGCTGGAGTGCAGTGGCACAATCTCGGCTCATTGCAACCTCCACCTCCTTGGTTCAAGCAATACCCCTGCCTCAGCCTCCCGAGTAGCTGGGATTACAGGTGCACACCACCACGCCCAGCTAATTTTTTTTTTTTTTTGTATCTTTAGTAGAGATGGGGTTTCAACATGTTGGCCAGACTGGTCTTGAACTACTGACCTCAGGCAATCTGCCTACCTCGGCTTCACAAAGTGCTGGGATTACAGACATGAGCCGCCGCACCCGGCCAAAGATTAGTACTTTAACATATAAATTTGGGGGGAACATAATTTAACCTGTAATCTATGTATATTCTATTATTCTATTATTCTATTCTACATATATTCTATTATTATAATACATATAGATAAGAACATTCAGGCTCAAATAGGTTAAGCGACTTGTCTAAAGTCACATAGCCAGTCCATATACGTCTGACACTTGAGCTCATGCCTTAAACATCTGCATCAGCATTTCCCATAGTGTGAGAAATGTTCCACAGTTAGTCAGATAATTTTAAGTGTCACATGGACAATAATTACACATCCTGATGCCCATTACAAAATAAATTAGCACGTCAAATATGTAATTTCATGGATAACATTGTTTAGGAAGAAGCTAAGTGTAAAAAGGGAATTTATTTGAAAAAAATATTGAGTGGTTAATAAGGCAGGTAGCATGTGGATTTGGAAAACGTTATGAAGGTTGTCTGTAAATGACTAAAGTCTGGGAAATTATTGCCACACACTGGGTAAGAATATATTACATTGCTCTGCTTTAAAAGGAACTAATCTCTGGGATTAGCTTAAAGTGGGGAACGACTAAATGATGGATTGTACCTGACCACTGACTCAAAGAATGTTTCTAGACCCTTCTGGGTTTTTAGAATCTATCTGTGGGTTTGAATTAAAGGTCAGAATGAAGTGTTAACTCCTAAGTGAGCAAATGCACTTTCCTCAGTGGGCAGATTGAACACCATTTTATCTCTACATATTGATGTAAACACTTCTATTCTGATGCTTCTTTTCCTTACTGTTGCTCTTAAAATGCAGTCAGAGTGTTAGCAAGCCTCTGAGCTCACCTCTGTGTTTATATGCACTGGCAAATAAAACTCATTTTCTTCAAGTGCTCTCTGAAGCTTTCCCTTTTCACTATTTTATTCCATTGAAGGTGCTGGCACTGGCAGGTCGTAAATGTTTTATGGCGAAATTAAGAGTTTCTAAACACATTTTACTCTCTGTGTCTCATTATTTTACCTCCTAATAAGTTTCAATCATTTTAGCACCTGTTTAAATTAAGATCCCCAAGGAAAACGGCGGCGGGGTGGTGGGGTGGGCAGGGGGTAGGGGTGGTAGGCAGCAGTTAATATGTTCTAAAAATTTGCTGGAAATTACTTAGTAACGTGGAGCATAATGACTCAGATGCTGGTGTTTTATGAATGCAACATTAAAATTCCTTCTCTTAGTTTTAAAATCTGTCTAGACTTTTACTTTGTGAATCACTGAGTGAACTAGTGTGAAGCCTCTTTTGGGGGGAAGCGGCAAAGAGTCTTACGAGTTTTGGGGGTGTAGGTGATGGAGTTATCTGTGTGTGGGTTTCTGCATGTGTTTGAATTCCTAGAGATCCTTGGTGCCCTGCTCTCCATCCTGTGCATCTGGGTGGTGACTGGCGTGCTGGTGTACCTGGCGTGTGAGCGCCTGCTGTATCCCGATTACCAGATCCAGGCGACTGTGATGATCATCGTTTCCAGCTGCGCAGTGGCAGCCAACATTATGTAAGTCATCCCCTGGTCCCCACACAGTGCCCATGAGGCTCTCCTGTAACTCTATCTGGACAAAGACTTTTTAAAAACTCAGTACTTGTGAAGATGATAGAGGCCAGACAGAGTGTTTGAATGGCTTTAAGATTGAAAACAAGGTTAACTGCTTTTGTTTAAGCTAAAGTGTTTTTTAATACTGGCTTCTACTAGCTACCATGTTTCGAAAGCTTCTGGTGTGCCAGAGGCAGGGTTAGGATGTTTGGATATACATTACCAACTTTAATGTTCACAACACTCCTATGTTACAGATCAGGAAACTGACGCCCAGTGAGGTTAAGTAGTACAGAGCCAGGATTTTAATCCAGATTCACAGACCCAAAAATTGAGCTCCTGTACATTCTCAGGCATGTCAATGGTTCCACATGGGGTGTAACTTACTACTGTTCCATTTCTGTGAGGTGAGCAGATGATGGCCTCCCCGTGGGTTGCGTTGGAAGGGACTCTAAAATGTATTTACTTCAGTCCCCATTTTACTTTTGCATTCTCTTTTGCAACATTTCCATAAAATGGTCATTAGTTTCATATATTTTAATAGAACTCATAAAAGGAAATTTATTTCCCTCAAAAACAGCCTCTATTATCTTTGCAGCATTGTGACTGCATGAAAATTCTTCCTTGTGCTATGTTAGTTAAATTCTCCCTTTGGTTTCAACCTGCTGGTCCATTCTTTTATCTAGGCAGTCTTAAATCATTTTACAGGAGTTGAGCATATGTCCCTTGACAAATGAGTCTCCCTTTCCTAAAATGAACTACTGGATTGCTCAGGCAATGGGGTTTTGAGGTCAGGACTTTGATCTTTTTGAGTCAAATTTCTCCTTCCCATTTGAGGATCTAATTCTGGGCAACTCTACTTAAAACTCCATCCACCCATCTCTCTGTCTAGTGATCTAGCTAGCTATCATGTTGGTGGACAGAATAATGACCCACTCCCCTAAAAAGATTTAAACATCCTAATCCCTGGAACTTCTGAATATGTTAAATCATATGGCAAAAGGAACTGTGCAAATGTGATGAAGGATATTAAGATAGGGGATTATCCTGGATTATCCAGGTGAGCCCACATAATGACAAGCATCCTTATAAGAAGGAGACAGGAGCTCAGAGAGGAGAGAAGATGCTGTATATCTGATGTTGAAAATGGAGAACGCAGCCTGGAGCCAGGTGACCTCTAGAAGCTGGAAAAGACAAGAACATGAATTCCCTTCTAGAACCTCTAGAAAAGATGCAGTCCTAGAGACCCACTGTAGACTTCTGACCTCCAGAACTATAAGTTTGTGTTGTTTTAAGCTGCTAAAACATTATGGTAATTTATTACAGAAGCAATAGGAAACTCAGCCTATTTATCATCTGCCTATCTATCTTGCAATGCAACTTGATATATGCTCTGAGGTAGATTTTCACATGAAAGTAGAGAAGACAGTGATCGAAAAATGAAGTTTTAAACAGTGGATTTTAAGAGGGGGCACAATGGCATCTCTGGAATTCAAGAATAGCTGAGCACGTACACTTTGAAAAAGGTCCTCAGTTCATTCTAATAGCCTTGCCTCTTGACATCTCACTTACCCAGCTCTCAGTTTGTGAGCCATTGCTCAAAATCTCTGAGCTAAATAATTAGAAGAATGGTGTTTGATCTGCTATCAGTGACTAGATCCCTATCTTCAGCCAGTTAACTTGAAAATGTGTTTCACATTGGCACTGGGAGAAAAAGTGTGAGTCGATCAATGTAAATCTATCACCCCTAGGAGACAAATATGCCAGAGCACACATATTGCTGACTACAGGTCAATAATGTCTGCTTTGTATAAGGAGAACAATATGGTCTTGAGGCAGAAGGAAGAATACAAGTATTAACTTCCTGAGAGTCATATGTCACGTAGGCTGTCTTGATGCTACACAAAGATGAAGGCTACAAACCTACCCAACTATCACATCAATCTGGGGCCTCAATGATCAGGTTTGATTTTCTAAACAGATGTCATCCAAATTTTCTTTCTCTTGTAACTGCTTTTGAACATTGACCTTCACATTGCAGGTGCTTTTTACACTCAGAAAGTCAAGGCAGTTGGAAATCTCTGCCTTCTTTGTGCGAGTAGATAGTTATTGATGGATAAGAATGCTGAGTAACTATAATATTTTCTCCAAAAACTGGGATTACAGGTTTCAAATGCTGCTAGATGCTGTATTGTTTGAATATAAAGATATCAGAACTACGATTCAGGAATAAATCTATTCCTTGGGGACTCAAAATCAGGACAGAAAGTTCCAATCGAAGTTGTGAAGAGATTCTAGGATGAAGGTTATAAATAGAGCCTGAAGCTATTGCCTGCTAAGTTTTCACTGCCTGAAACATTTCCTTCCCTCAGCATATTTAACTCTAGCTTAAGCTTTTGAGTTCAACTCAGCTGTAACGTCTTTCTAACTAAATCAGACTCCTCTGTTGTATTACCCATAGTACCAGTTCTTGGTGGACTTACTGTAATTAGAATTTTCCACTTGTGTGTGTGTGGGGGGAGGGGGGTGCTTAAACTTTACCTTCTCCAGTACATTTAAAGCTACACTGGGGAATGACCACATCTGTTTTCACTCACTTTTATGGCCCAAGATTTTACAAGTGTCTGCATATGAGTGACTACATATGTTTTTTTCCTGTCTCTTTTTGTCAGTAAGATGAGTAAAAGAATGAATGACAATGTGATGAACACACATGGCAGATCAGATGAGGGTCTATGATCTGTCAGCCATATCAGGCTGTCTAAGGGACCTTAAATGGTAACTCCTAGTTGAGAGTGAATTTCTACCCAAACACTGAACATCTGAAAACTGTATATTCTATAGTGATCAGATCTTGATGTCTAGTGGTCATTCCACTTTGTGGTGATGACCTGAGTTTTAACAGACACTTTACCTGAAAATAGAATGCGATACATGACGTTGAACAGTATGTTGCTGTTTTTAAATCTTTGTTCCAAAATGTTTAGAAAAGGTTTAGAAAGGCAAAACACTGAGCTGTCAGTGAAAATGTTCTAATTTTACGTTTAGTCTAATACCACTTAAAGGTATAGATAAACAGAATTATGCACATAGTTTGTAGTATTTGCTATTGATCACTTTGAGACAAGAGATGCTCAGCTTTGCAATATATTGTGTATATATGTATGTACACATACCAGATCATTTTTAATACATTAATATATTTCTACTTCTGGATTAAGAGCTTTATATCCATGAGCACAATATTCTCATCATTGGACATTAAGAAATCATTCAAATTTCAAATTCTTTTGAAAATGCACAAAATTAAGTAAAATAAAAGGTAAAATAAAGCCTCAATAAAATTCACTACTTATTTTATTTTTCCCTTATTTATCCCTTCCTGTGTTTTTTTTTTTTGCGTGTGAAACCAGTACTTTTAATTAAGCTCCCAATGAAGCTTGACTTTAAGCCAGCTCAGTGCCTGACAGTCAACCTTCAATAAAGGAGATTTCCTCCCTTCATTGTCAAATGCTTGATTTTCATCTAAGAAGTGATGCTTTCCAGTTTCAATGTGAAACAGAGAAACATTAGGTGGATGAATGAGTAAACTGGGTGCGTCTCTGTGGTTTGTTTTTGTATAAAAGTATTAAAATTTTATGACACGTGTATTTATTTATTTATTTATTTATTTTTTTCTTTTTTGAGACAGAGTCTCGCTTAGTCGCCCAGGCTGGAGTGCAGTGGCGCGATCTCGGCTCACTGCAAGCTCCGCCTCCCGGGGTCACGCCATTCTCCTGCCTCAGCCTCCCGAGTAGCTGGGACTACAGGCGCCCGCCGCCTCGCCCGGCTAATTTTTTTGCGTTTTTAGTAGAGACGGGGTTTCACCGTGTTAGCCAGGATGGTCTCGATCTCCTGACCTCGTGATCCGCCCGCCTCGGCCTCCCAAAGTGCTGGGATTACAGGCGTGAGCCACCGCGCCCGGCCTGACACGTGTATTTAAACATTAGTCAAAGATAGATCTTTTTAAAGCATAAATACTTCAACTATCTATCATTTTGGATAATGCATGTTATTGCCAGCTCCTCCATTATGCTGACTACATTTTGAAAACTGATCTCATGTGTGCTAAGAACATTGTTCTCTCTTTCAGACTAACTGTGGTTTTGCACCAGAGACGCCTTGTCCACAATCACAAGGAAGTGCAAGCCAATGCCAGCGTCAGAGCTGCTTTTGTGCATGCCCTTGGAGATCTATTTCAGAGTATCAGTGTGCTAATTAGTGCACTTATTATCTACTTTAAGGTAAGTTTGAGTTTACCACCATCCTAGTACTTACATAGATTAGGTAGTACAGAAGCTCCAACATTAACTTAAAGAGAATGGGCATCCTCTGTTTACCTATACAAACTACTTTGCAAAGCTAAAGCAAGCAAACAAACCCTCAACCATGGTGTTAAGATGAATAGCAACTAAGCTGTGAATACCTTCAGGTTCTTGGATTATAAGCAATAGGGAACATCTCTGGCTCACTTTAGCAAAAAGTATATTTAATGGCTGAAATTTACTGTGTGTGCTCCTAGACAGACGTCAAAGTAGAAATAAGGGCAAATTTTGATATCTAGATTTTAGAAACGGTCCAACTTCTGTCCGAGACACCACACTGAAATAAATGTGTCTCAACAAATTTTGTTTTCTGTTTTTGTCACTTCTGAAGAATGATATTTCTGTGAACGGAGTCCAATTGACCTAGGTTGTGTCTTGTGTCTGCTGCTTGGCTGAAGGGAAGTTAGAGTACCTGATTTATTGTTCCACCAGTATTGCCCCAATGGGGGAGAGGTGGCTTCTCCCCCAAAAGCCAAAGTGCTAATGAGAAGTGGGAAAGACTCCCCAGTAAGCCTCTGACCCTAAATAAATAAATATCCACTACAGATCTCTACCTGGTAATACTGATAACAGAGATGGGTTAGCAGGCACAGAATGGAGAAGAACATTTAGCTCTGTCTGTTTGCATCACAATTGTCTAATTTGCAGAGACTCGCAGCTTTTCCTGAAAAAGGGAAAACATGTAAATAAAAATTACAAAAATATCTGAATTCAGTTGAGCAAAATGATCACTGAAAGCTTTAAGTCTAAGGCAAATCTAGTTCAAAATCATAAGGGTACGTGGAGTTTGAGGGTCTACTTACAGAAGTTGAGTTGATGCTGAATTTCTTAAAGATACTTTTCTGTGGCAAAGAACTTCATCAAGGGTAGAAAAGCAGACATTTCACCCTGAGGCTAAGGGTTCCAGTGAGGAGACTGAGCAAGGATGACACTTTGGTTCACACCCTGAAGACTGCATCAGAGATGCCAGCCTTGAGTATGTGCAATACTTGAGAGGCAAAGAAATAAACTCACCCCAGTCAACCAAGAGCATAGTCCAGGTGTATGCTGGCCATATGCAATTTCTGAGCAAGTAATATCCTTTCTTCTGCTCATTATAATTAGGGCCGAAACATCATTGGATCTTGTGGGCATATTTATGCATACTTTCATCACATACTCTGTACTTTTATTAATCTTCAAGAAGTTAAATCAGGGCTCTTGAGAGCAAACTTAAGAATATTCTTCCTTTTAGTTCTTAAATTACGGGGAGAGCATGTCTTGTAGTCTCACTTCTTTATTTGCTGGTAGTTTAAAGCTCAAAGGAAGGATTGAGTCTTCAAAAACAAAGTCTTGCCTCTGAGTTGGATGACACATGTCAAAAGGGTGAATGAGTGACAGAGAAGGAAAGACACAGGGAGGTTTACTTATTTTATTAATCAGACTTTCTGGAAGAGAGGTATGAATTCAGTTAACCAAAATCCTTGTTTTTTTTCTAGCCAGAGTATAAACTAGCTGACCCAATCTGCACATTCATCTTTTCCATCCTGGTTTTGGCCAGCACCATCACTATCTTAAAGGACTTCTCCATCTTACTCATGGAAGGTAGGAGTGATTTTATTGTTACTCCCAGGGTCAGTGTTTTCTCTTCCCTAGAATCACAAAAGGGCATGACTGTAAGGCATGCTCACTGTTAATTTGAATTATGGAAAAAATTTAAAGTGATAAGGAATTTTTGTGAAAACGATCGTTTGATTTTTTTCATATGGGAACAATGAAAAGAACTGGCTTCTATTCCTGCTCTAGCAACTGTTATGTAATATTTCACAGTGTAAAAACAATAAGTATAAACATCATGAGGAGACACTGCAAAAATATAAATTATTCCCTAAGTATACCTGGAAAAGACCTAAGAAAAAACTACGTAAATTTACCTCCTAGGCTGCATTAGAGCTAAACATTTTTTTTTCAAATTGTATCTCTGAGTAGAAGAAAACAAGGGTGACCCTTTATTTGTTTGGCAAGTGTTTATTGAGCCCCAGCTCTGTGCGAGGTAATGTGCTCAGAACTGGAGTTACAGGAGGAGCAGAGCAGAACACAGCTCTCTTATGAAGTTCTGGGCTGTAGTGTGCTATGAGGTTCAGGTGTCTGCACTAAGTTCAACATCAATATGGCCTCCTGGGAACAGGGTACCACTAGGTTGCCTAAGGAAGGGTGAAGTGGCACAGATCAGAAACAGAGTGGGTCAAAGCTCTTGTGCCGATCAGTAGTGGGATTGTGCCTGTGAATAGCCACTGCCCTACAGCCTGGGCAACATAGTGAGACCCCATCTCTCAAAATAAAGTATAGTAAAATGAAATATGGGCTGGGCACAGTGGCTCATACCTATAATTCCAGGAATTACAGTTTGGGAGGCTGAGGTGGGAGGATTGCTTGAATCCGGGAGTTTGAGACCAACCTGGGCAATACGGGAAAACCTCATCTCTACAAAAAATACAAAAAATTACCTGGGCATTGTGGTGCAAGCCTGTAGTCCCAGCTACTCAGGAGCCTGAGGTGGGAGGATCACTTGAGGTTGGGAGGCAGAGGCTGCAGTGAGCCGAGATGGTGCCACTGTACTCCAGCCTGGGTGACAGAGTAAGACCCTACCTCAACAAAATAAAATTAAAAAAAAATAAAAGCTTTGTCCTCATGGGGATAATACTTTAATAAGGGGAGAAAGAGATTATTCAAAAAATTACACTGAAATGCAATAGTGGGAACTGCTACAAAGAAGAGGTGTGGGTCTTTTATTAGAGATCTTAACATGGCTGGGAGCAGGGGCCAGTGGTCCCAGAGGCTTTGCTGAGGCCTGCTGTTAGGCCCAAGTAGGATCTTATGTTATTAACCTCATCACCTACAGCCCCATTATCATTATCCTTGACTACTCTCCCGGGCCTGTGAAATTTCTGTCTGGCTCTTTGAGTCTTCCAACTATCCAGGAACAGATCACATAAATAACCCTCACTGCAAAGAAATCCATCCTTATGCCGAAAGCTTACTGCCTGCCTCCTTTCCCCCATTCTGCAATTTGGTGATTTTCTTTTCATTTGGCATAAAATGGTTGAAGAACTACTGGTTTCTGCCCTTTCTAGGCTACATCTTTACTGGCAGAGTTAGCTCAGAGAGATATCATATAGTTGAAAAAGCAAGGTCTTTGTATCAGACCCACCTTCGTTCAAATGCTAGTCATGCAAGTTTCTAGCTGTGAGACCTCAGGTAACCTCCTCTGAACTTCAGTTTCGCAACTCAAAAATGGGAATATCACATCCACAATACAGTGTTGCTGAGACGATTAGATGAAATAAATGGCATTACGCTAGAACACAGTGGAAGCTTGGTAAATATAAACTATCAGCTAGCATTTTTGTGTTGACTGGAATATAGGAAATATGAAGCTACATTGTGGAAATAAACACTGTACTGTATATTTACCTGCACAGGAAGAAATTCCCAATTCTTGGTTATAGACTGTGGCGATAGCACTAGTCAGCCATAGATGCTGATGGCCTCAGAAAGGCCAGATAAGAGAGTCTTGATCAGAATAAATCCATCTTCATCACCAGAAGAACTATTCAGTGGTACTTGGAATGGGAGAACTACTGACTCCCGTTGACATTATCTTAGAATATTAAAGTATGTCAGAGAGTGACATCAGCAAGATGGCTGACTAGAGATGCTGGGGCTAGTCCCCCCAGTAAGAAAGGGCCAAGGCAACAAATAACTAGAGGAGATTTGACTGGAGCATCAAAGGGAAAGTGTGGGAGTACAACCTAGGTGTCCAACAATAGATGAATGGATCAAGAAAATGCAGTGTATATACACAATGGAATACTATTCAGTGATAAAAAACAATGAAATCCTGTTATTTGTAGAAACATGGATGGAACTGGGGGACATTATGCTAAGTAAAATAAGCCAGGAAATGAAAGTTAAACATCACATGTTTTGGCTCATATGTGGAAGCTAAAAAAAAATGTTCTCATAGAAGTAAAAAGGAGAACAGATAACAGAGGCAGGGAAGGGAAAGAGTAGGATAGGGAGAGAGTTGTTAAAGGATGCAAAATTACAATGAGATAGGAGGAATAAGCTCTAATGTTCTATAGCACTATAGAATGACAAGAATACAATTAACAATAATATATAGTTTCAAATAGCTAGAAGGAAGATATTGAACGTTCCCAACAGGCTGAAATAATAAATGTATGACATGATGAATTTGCTGATCACTATGCATTATCTGTATGGCAATAGCACTGTGTGTCCCTTACATATGTACAATTATTGTCAATTTAAAACTGTTTAAAATTTAAAAATAAAGTTTATTGGAGACCCAAGGTACTCAATTATATTTAGAAGGTGAAGGTGATTTATCATTGCTACATTGACCATTTGTATTAACAAATGATACCATTTTCTATCCCACATTCCAGGAAAATAGGTATTATAAAATAGGTATTTGGACATACATATTTGTCCAAAACCCTTATTAGACTAACCCAGCAGTTCTCAAACTTTAGTGGCATCAGAATCACCTGGATGGTTTATTAAAACACAGATATCTGAACCCACTCCTACAATTCTTGAGTCAGTATATCTTATTGGGGAGTAGGAGGGGCAAGAATTTGAATTTCTAACAAGATGCTGTTGCTGCTGGTCCCAGGACAACAATTCAGGAACCACTGGACTAATCTTTTCGTACCACTGAAGGGATTCTCACATGCTGGCCATGGGAATGGCACCTGTAAAATTCAGCCAGAGCTATAAGTTTGCATCATATCAAATATCTGAATGATTGAAATATCCAGACATTAGCTGATTTTTTTTTTTTTTTTTGTCCAGCACATTTTGACATAAGGTAGATCTGGTCTCAGAGTGCAATTGCCTTTAGTGACAGCTCACATTTCATTAGCGTTCACTGCTAAGTATACATTTAAAGGTTTGTTCTTGGTGGTCACTACAATTTTTGAAAGATGATAGTGTTGACAACAGTGAAATGGATAAAGGAGTCAAATGTCACATAGTAACAGTGAATTTTCTGGCTCTAATATTTGGGTTGTCAAGCCACAGAAGCATCCATTTTCTTTCCTGAGCACCAGGTGCTGAGCTGGAGCTGTTGTTGCTATTATGGAAGTTATTGACTTAAAGAAAGATAAAAGACAAGTTGGTGTACAATTTGAAATGAGTTATATTCCACTTTTTTTGTGTGTCTCACTATAGCTCTTCCTTGGTGATTATCTTTCTTATTTTACTTCAGGAAAAGTGCAGAGACTGGTCTGCATCAGTTAATTATAGAAATGAGCAGATAACTCCTTTCTGGAAGACACTTACTTTTTAAATTAGGTCTTCAAATTATGTTAGTATGGTACTTAGTAAAATTTAAAAATAATACAGAAAAGTATGCAATAATTTTAAAAAGTCTCCCTATATTTCCATCTTTGCCTTCTCAGTCCTATTCTTCAGGGATAATACCTATTAATAAGTTGACATTTATCTTTCCAAAGATATTTGTGCATTTGCATATATATATATACACACGTATATGTATATGTGTATGTGGTGTATGTGTGTGCCTTTTTTTTAATAAAAATGGGATTACATATTGATTCACATTTTTCTCTGCACCTGAACATTTTTCACTTGGAGATCTTTTATATTAGCACATACATAGATATACCCCGTTCTTCACAGCTGTAATTACTCCACAGCATGGAAGGACTTGCTTGTGATGGACATTATAAACAATGATGTAATTATCACCCTTGGATATATATATTTTTAGCACTTGAATATCTGTGGAATAATTCCTAGAAGTGATATTGCTGTTTCAAAACTTACATGCTGTATTAGTTTGTTTTTGCACTGCTCATAAAGACATACCTGAGACTGGGTAATTATAAAGAATAAGAGGTTTAATGGACTCACAGTTTCACATGGCTGGGGAGGCTTCGCAATCATGGCAGAAGGCAAAGGAGGAGCACAGTCACACCTTACATGGCAGCAGGCAAGAAAGCTTTTGCAGGAGAACTCCCATTTGTAAAACCATTAGATCTACGAGACTTATTCACTACCACGAGAACAGTATGGGGGAACTGCCCTCATGATTCAATTATCTTCACCTGGCCCCACCCTTGACATCTGGGGATTATTACAATTAAAGGTGAGATTTGGGTGAGATTTGGGTGGGGACACAGCCAAACTATATCACATACATTTCAAAATTTGATAGATATTACCATTTCTACCAAAGATATAGTATCAATTTCCTTCCCCCCAACAGCATATGAAAATGCTCCTTTCCTCACATCATCACAACCACTGAGTATTATCAAACTGTTCATTCTTTTCTACTCTGATAGGTGAAATATTGTATCTTATTGATTTCAAATGCAATTATTTAACTATGAATGGTGTTCAGTGGTTTTTAAAATACATTTGTAAGTCTGGGAAGTTATTTATTAAACACTAATTTAGATATTTTTCTGGATGCATTAATATTTTTTTCAGACTCCCCCCCAGGCAAAAGAAAGTTCTAGGATGTGATGGAGCATCAAGGCCAGAGGGGCCATGCCTCTTGCCTGGCAACACTATTTCTTATAATAAAATAAGTCATGGTGGACCTGTGTTCTCTATAACAGTAATGAGATGAAGGAGACAAGTGAAAAAAGGGTAGTGGGATCATGACTTAATTTCAAAGGGCCTAGATGAATGATAGCAGGTCTTCAAATGGTAATTCCCCAAAGAGATGACACACATTAGGCGTAACAGATAATGTTTCGATTGTAATTCCTAGACTCTAGTATTTGCATAACACTTTGTACTCAGAGCACAGACGTTGGGATCTGATATCCCTGATTCTGCCACTTCTCTTTGTGGCCTTAGCAATGTTCCTTAATCTAACTGACCCCAATTTCCTCTCCTCTAGTTAAATAAGAATTGTAACCTTAATAACTAGCTTCTAAAGTTTTTAGGACTATTAAATGAGATAATTGCTATAAATGAAGTACTTTGCACAAACTTTACACATAGTGGGCCCTCAGTAAAAGTTTGTTATTATTATTAAAACAGTTTTACCCATGACTTTATTCACATTGCATGGCTAATTTGAGACAAGAACTCCTTTCATCTGCTTCTAGGAGCCTAGGTCTCTTGCCACTCATAGAGTAAAACAGCATAATGACCAGCTCTTTGTTACTTCCACAAACAATATTAGGTAGGATCAAAAACTCAGCTTATGCTGTAGAGAATTTTGAGTTAACTTCAAGGCAGAAATCCCCCATGAACAAGGTTCTTAGCCTATTTATGCCTAGTGTTCCATTATTGGAATGCTAAGCATGTGGGAGTTATTTATATCCTATTGCTCAAGGTCATTGCCAAGGTCTCATTACAAAAATTCAAAAAATTGCAACCTCAGGCATAAATGGGTTAAATTTTTCAAAAGGAGGGTTAAGGGTTCCCCATTTCTTTAAGTAGATGGTTCTCAGCTCTAGCTGCTCATTATCATCCTCTGGGAAGCTTTTAAAAAATACTTATTCTCAGGCTTCCCATACCCAGTGTATTAGGCTGTTCTCACATTGCTATAAAGAAATACCTGAGACTGGATAATTTATAAAGAAAATAAGTTTAATTGGCTCATGGTTCTGTAGGCTATACAGGAAGCATGGTGGCATTTGCTTCTGGAGAGGCCTCAAGAAGCTTCCAATAGTGGCAAAAGGCAAAGGGGGAGCAGGCATGTCACATGATGAGAATGGAGCAAGGGCAGGGAGGTGCCACACACTTTTAAATGACCAAATCTTGCAAGAACTCATTCATCATTGCAAAGACAGCACCAAGCCATGAGGGATCTGGCACCATGACGCAAACACCTCCCACCAGGCCCCATCTCCAGCATTGGGGATTACAATTTAACATGAGACACTGGCAAGGACAAATATGCAAACTATATCACCCAGAAATTCTGATTTAATTGTCTGGGGTTGGGGCTGGCTTTGGTATTTTTAAAAACATGTAGTCAGGCTAGAGAACCACTGCAAAGCAGAGCTGCTCAGTGGCTCATGCATGTTAGTGCAGTGGTTCAATCTCGGCTGCCTGATAGAATCACCAAATGAGCATAGATGTTGGGCCTTGTCCACAGAGATTCTGATTTAATTGGTCTTAGATTATAACTTCGTCATCAGGATTTCTAAAATCTCCTCTGGTAATACTAATGTGCATCCAAGGTTGAAAACCACTCTGAAAGACTCTAGATTTTGGAGCTTCATCCATAGAAATTTCCTTTTAGGTCTGGAATGGAGTCGTGGTACATTTGTTTTTAATAAACACCCCAGGTGTTTGTGTTGTTTGTACATAACTGAAGTAGAGGCTAAAAAAGGGCTGTACTTAGACATCTCTTATACAGCATCCTCCAGCGTAGCTAAAATAATGGAAAACTTACAAAAGGAATAAGACGGTATTATACAATGTTAGGATCTTCTATTAGCACAGTTCACTAAATGACCTGTTGGGTAACTAATCTTTGTACAACATTGCCGTTCATAATGTTTAGATATTTTCTGAATTGCTCCTCAAAGAGTTCTGTGATCTATGTGTTGTTCTTATCACCCTTATTTTACTACAAATGTGCTGAGGATCAGAGAAGTTCTGGGATTTGGGTAAATTCACAATAGTTGTCATCAGCATGCTAACCCATGATTATTTGATACCAAATTTCATGTTATTCATTTTACTTTCCAGAGTGTATATAAAGATAGTTGGAAAAGGCACAGTTAGTTTAATAGTATACCGTAAAAACTAAGGATAATTACCGTTGTTGGTTATTGCATAGTAAATTCTGCAAGTATTCTGAGTGGGAACTTTTGGTTGATGGTAAACCTTCAAGTAGTCAGGTAAATCTTCTTTATAAACATTTGAAGTAAGAAACCAGCAAAGGGATAAGCACCTTGAACTTTGGGGGAGGACTTTGCAGCTTGTTTAGGTAATTCAATGAGCTGTATTTAGTTGAATAACTACAGCCTCCATCTCTTACCTTTTGTCAGGTGTGCCAAAGAGCCTGAATTACAATGGTGTGAAAGAGCTTATTTTAGCAGTCGACGGGGTGGTGTCTGTGCACAGCCTGCACATCTGGTCTCTAACAATGAATCAAGTAATTCTCTCAGCTCATGTTGCTACAGGTCAGTGAGTTTTGTAAACACCCTGGAAAAAAATTCAGTCCTTGTCCTGTAAAGTCAGTAATTTCCCTCCTTTTTGTAGAGCTGCCCTTATTGTCTGTTGCTTGTCAAAACATTATAAAGTGTTTTCTATTACCAAGGGCCTTTGAAATCAGCCCACTTATTGATGTTGTCATAGCAACAATGATACCCATGACATCGTTGGGGCTGACTGCAGAGGGCCGAGGACAGACAGAACAAAGGGCTAAAATGCAACCCCAACTTCAAGGCCTTGGACTCTGAAAATTCAACTTCATCTGTTTGGCTTGGTGTCCTATCAGTCAAATAATAGGAATGAATTAAAAACTTAATCTTAATTGAGTATCTCCTCTATATATGATGTTTTTCCTAGAACTGAAAATAGGAAGATGAAAGAGACACAGGCCCCGCTCTTCAATTTCTAACAAGCGAATGGATGTGCTAATAGGAATTATGGCGGGTCCCACACTGTGTGGTTAGAAATTCTGCAGCCATGTGAGAAAATTCTTATAATATTAGGTTTATACTAAAAATTACCTTTTCAAGAAGTTAATTTTTGTCTCTGATATGTCCTAGAGCTGGGAGACTAGGTAGTGAGAGAGCATTTACTGCCTCAGGAGAAAGCTCAGGCCAAAGATAATACATTAGGCTGCTAAAAAATGACTCAAGAAGTTACTTAGGGGCAGGGGACAGGAACACTAGTGACAGTCATTTGAAAACTGTGCTTTCTCAGACATCCTCATCTTCTCCAAGGGGCTCAGGTCTGACTTCAGGGAATTTACAGCATTCACTATGCCAATATTTCACTGCAAATGGAAGAATCTAGTAAACAGGTTGCTATGGAGGGGACTTTACAGCCTGCTGATAGCATTTGGGACAGGAAAACAATATGGCAGTGAGGGTTGCTGCTCTAAGAAAGGTCTGTGGGGAGCTCTAAACGCTTCTTGGTTCCTATCACTATCCTTGATATAAATTCTGATTACATACAAGGCCTGCAACCCAGAGATCCCTGGGAGCTGGTGAGCAGGGCTGTATAAGAAATAATAGTTCTGTCTTGGCTTTTTCCAGGGCTTGTCTCCCCTTCCATACTAAGCTCCTAGGAATGCCAGACTCCAGAGATAATAGCAGACAGAAAGAGTTCCCATAGCGACAGGGCACTTTCCTGCACCAGAGTTTCCCCTGCCTTGTCTGTGTGAGTGTAGCTGATTATCAGAGCCAACATGGCTTCCTCTGAGTGCCCTGCCTCTGCCCTGCCCCAGGAGGTCAAAGACAAAGTACTTGAAGTTGGAGTCACAGCAGTCACCCATGCGTGTGCAATCAGCGCTAATCTCCCTGTGGTTCTTTATCAACAGCAGCCAGCCGGGAGAGCCAAGTGGTTCGGAGAGAAATTGCTAGAGCCCTCAGCAAAAGCTTTACGGTGTACTCACTCACCATTCAGATGGAATCTCCAGTCGACCAGGATCCAGACTGCCTTTTCTGTGAAGACCCCCGTGACTAGCTCAGTCACATGTCAGCTTCCCAAATTTGACAGGCGGCCTTCAAACATGCTGCTATGCAGTTTCTGCATCATAGAAAATAAGGAACCAAAGGAAGCAATTCATGTCATGGTGCAATGCACATTTTATCTATTTAGTTAGCTCCATTCACCATGAAGGAAGAGGCACTGAGATCCATCAATCAGTTGGATTATATACTGATCAGTAGCTGTGTTCAATTACAGGAATGTGTATATAGATTATTCCCGAGTGGAGCCGAAATAACAGCTGTTTGTAACTATCGGCAGTACAAAATTCATCTCCCTTCCAATAATGCATCTTGAGGACACATAGGTAAATTTGAACTCAGGAAAGTCTTCCTAGAAATCAGTGGAAGGGAAAAATAGTCACAAAATTTTCCCAAAACATGAGAAACAAAAAATAAGGAGAGCCAAGTCAGGAATAAAATGACTCTGTATGCTAACACCCCATTAGAACTTCGTTCTCTCACTAAGCTGTAATGTGATTTTTTTTCCTACTCTGAATTGGAAATATATATGAATATACAGAGAGGCACTTACAACTAATTTTTATTTACTTGTCACATTTTGGCAATAAATCCCTCTTATTTCTAAATTCTAACTTGTTTATTTCAAAACTTTATGTAATCACTGTTCAGAAGAAAATATTTTCACCTACCAGAGTGCTTAAACACTGGCACCAGCCAAAGAATGTGATTGTAGAGACCCAGCAGTCTTCAAGAACAGCCGACAAAAACGTTGGAGTTGACCCCACCAAGTTGTTGCTACAGATAATTTAGATATTTACCTGCAAGAAGGAATAAAGCAGATGCAACCGATTCATTCAGTCCACGAGCATGATCTGAGCACTGCTTTGTACTAGACATTGGGCTTAGCATTGGAACTATAAAGAGGAATCAGATGCAGCAAGTGCTTCTATGTCCTGGTAGCAACTCAACACTATCTATGGAGAGTAAACTAAAGATATGCAGGCCAACATTCTGGAAATCCTATGTCAATGGGTTTGGTTTGGAACCTGGACTTCTACATTTTTAAAAGTTACCCAGAGATGCTTCTAAAGATGAGCCATAGTCTAGAAGATTGTCAACCACAGGAGGTCATTGAGTGGGACAGCTAGACACATACACAGGCAGCTACAGTAATATCTTGAATTGCAATGATGTAGTGGGGTATAAAAGGAAAGCGATAGATATTGCTGGATGGGCATGGCCAGTGAGGTTTCATGTCACTGAGGTGACAACCCTGTTGGACTTTGAATTACATATGGAGGTTCTCCAGGCAGATGAAGAAGAGAAGGCATTCTAGACAAAAGGAAGACTAGGCGCAAGGCACACTTACGTTTGTCTGTTAGCTTTTAGTTGAAAAAGCAAAATACGTGATGCAAAGAAAACTCTCCACGCTGTGATTTTTAAAACTACATACTTTTTGCAACTTTATGGTCATGAATATTGTAGAGAACAGGAGATAGGTCTTAGATGATTTTTATGCTGTTGTCAGACTCTAGTAGGGTACTAGAAACCTAGCAGGCATTAATAATTGTTGAGGCAATGACTCTGAGACTATATCTGGGCCTTGTCATTATTTATCATTTATATTTGTATTTTTTTTCTGAAATTTGAGGGCCAAGAAAACATTGACTTTGACTGAGAAGGTCACATCTGTGCCATCTCTGCAAATCAATCAGCACCACTGAAATAGCTACTTAGCATTCTGCTGAGCTTTCCCTGCTCAGTTGAAATGAATATACTCATCCCTCACCTCAATGAGCATGTTTAGGCAACCAGGATTAGAGCCCCTCAGGTTCCCAATGTCTCCTGCCACATCCGATTCTCAAAATGGAAAGAATGGTTTATGCCAAATCATTTTTCCTGTCTCAAGGACCACTGAATGGTTTTGCTTTTCCATATTTTGCATAGGACACCCTAAAGACTAGGTGACTTGGCAAACACACAAGTTTTAGTATAATTCTTTGCTTCTGCTTCCTTTTGAAACCCATGTTTAGATTTGATTTTATGTCAGAAATTCACTGAATGTCAGGTAATCATTAGGGAGGGAGATTTGTGTGTCAACCAAAGGAATTGTCCCATGGGTGCAGGGTGTTTCCGCTGTTTGCCTGAAATTCTGCTTTTTTAGTGAGCTAGACTGAAAACTCTGAACAGTAGATGTTTATGTGGCAAAATGCAAGGCAATCTACAACAGAGATTTTAAGGATTTTGAGATGAAAAAACAGATGCTACTCAGGGGCTTTATGCACCATCCATCAATTCTGAAGTTCTGACTCCCATTACCATTTCCCTAGTGTGGTTAGAACTCCAGGCCACCAGAAGTAAGTGGAATAATGTAGTTGAATTCTTTACTTCATGGTATTGTATCCTCTCCAGCTATCAAGACGTTAATGATCTTCTATGTCTTTTCTTAGTATTATTATACTTCAAGTTCTGGGGTATATGTGCAGAACATGTAGGTTTGTTACATAGGTATACACATGCCATGGTGGTTTGCTGCACTCATCAACCGGTCATCTACATTCCTTTATGTCTTTCAAAGCAACACTCTATTCTGAGTGGTGAAATCAGGTCAACTTTACCACCACCCTCCATTTTTAATATGCTTCACCGTCATCCAGCACCCACTTAAGATTTATCTAGGGCTCTATGGTGATGTTAGGACCCATAAAAGAAATGTATGCCTTCCATATGTTTGGTTACAGATGGGAAATGGGAATGTTGAAGGACATGAAAGAAAGGATGTTTACACATTAAGCATCAGTTCTCAAGCTAGATTGTCTGAGTTTGAATCTTAGCTCTTCCCTTTATTAGCTCTGTGACCTCAAGCTAGTTACTTAAATGCCCTGATCCTCTATTTCCTGATCAGTAAAACCTCCCTGTTCAAATGTGTGAGAGTTTAATAAATTAGGACACTTTAAAAGGTTGGAGCTGTGCATAGCACAGAGTTAGCATTCAGTACATGTTAACTGTTATTTTTTATTATGTACAAACATGAGTGGGCACAGAATTTTAAATCATCTAAACTTTTGAGAAATTTTGAGTTATCAACACAGTTCCCACAAGACAGCGGCAAAATTATTGGTGAGAATTAAACAGCTGTTTCTCTGAGGAAGCAATGGAGGCTTGCTGGGATGAAGGCATTTACTGAGAGGCTGTTACCTAGTGAGAGTGATGAATTAATTAAAATAGTCGAATCCCTTTCTGACTCTCTCTGAAAGCTTCCACTTTTATCTTTGAAAAGCAGAATTGTCATTCCAAGGACATTTGTTAACAAAAAGTACAACTGTCCAGTGTGATGAAGACAAAGTCATAGGTCTCCCAAGTCTTACACTATTCCTGTGAAATATCATGTCCTTGGCTTTTCTCTGTCATGTAGCCTCAACTTTCTCTGACCAGGTGCATTTCCTTCTCTGGTTTCTAAATTGCCAGGGGCAAATTTGGATCACTTAATATCTGTTAAATTTTGTGACCTGACAAAGTCTTTTAGCACTGTAGTGTTAAAAAGAAAAACACCTCCCAGGCATATACATTTTATAGATTCCTGGAGAATGTTGCTTCCCAGCTCCATCCCCACCCAGTGAAATATGATCCAGAGAGTCTTGCAAAGAGACAAGCCTCATTTTCCACAATTAGCTCTAAAGTGCCTCCAGGAAATGATTTTCTCAGCTCATCTCTCTGTATTCCCTGTTTTGGATCACAGGGCAATCTGTTTAAATGACTAATTACAGAAATCATTAAAGGCACCAAGCAAATGTCATCTTTGAATACCCACATCCCAAGTTTTACAAATCCTGCCTGGCTTGACAGTGATGAGGCCACTTAACAGTCCAGCGCAGGCGGATGTTAAAAAAAATAAAAAGGTGACCATCTGCGGTTTAGTTTTTTAACTTTCTGATTTCACACTTAACGTTTGTCATTCTGTTACTGGGCACCTGTTTAAATTCTATTTTAAAATGTTAGTGTGTGTTGTTTAAAATAAAATCAAGAAAGAGAGAGTTTGGGTTAAGTCATCTTTTTATCACCAAAATCATGGCAGGACATGTTTTTCATGACACCAATGAGGACTGTAATGAGAATACATTCTTTCACTCTCAGTCGTTTATTGGAAGAAATAGCTCATTTGGGGAACATATTTGTCTAGAGAGATGGAAGATAATGTGTTAGAATCAGGGGTGCTTTTGAAATTATGGGCATAAAACCCCAATGGGGGAAGAAGATGGTGGTCAGGTGTGGCAGGAGCCCTTGACAGTTGTGAAAAACAAACTTGTGCTTCTTCAACCATAAAGCCAGGAAGTGATGAGAGATGTTAAGCTGAATTGCACCCCTTTCAGGAGTGTCAGTCAAGTCCTGGAGACAATGTATCATTATAATTGCCCTATATTTCCTTTCTTCAAAGGGATACCCATTTGACAAAAACATAATTATCCTATTTACAGCCATTAAAACCCTATGGTTGTTATACACAGTCCAACAGTACTATCAAACATTATTTCCCTGAATCTGTTGAGTTTAGGAGTATTTTGGGATATTGCAGAAGAAGAAAGGGCACCAGCTGTACTGAAGATATTGTAAACCATGGTGAGTTAACCTGTACAATGGAATTAGGATCAGATGCGAATTTAGGGTTTCCTTTGAAGTTAAATTGCGTTCTTCAAACGGGAATCAGTAGAGATTTAATGAACCAGTGCCCTGGTTTGTTTCTAACTCCTCCTCCATTTTTATAGAGATGAATAGGGGATTTTATTGGGCATATACGTGAGATTGATGAACAAGAATTTCTGTCATTGCCTTATTCTCCACTCCAAAATTGCCTGTGACATGGCAAAAGTCCACGGTCAGGGAAATAAGAATACCCTGTGTTGGCATTTCTTTACGGCAGTACTTTCTATGAATAATTAATGCCCCAGAAAGATGAAGCCTTTTTTTCTGGTTTCCACCTACTCATAAAGTTCAGCACCTTGTATCAACTTGGATGGGGAAAGGAGAGTAGATTTCCCTGGCTCAATAAGTTCTGAATTCATAAACAAGAAGCAGATTCCCTTTCCATTCAACCTCCAATCCTTTATAAAGATAAAGCTGTGGAGATGGTCTTTCAGGATCTTAGATTAGATAATTTTTCATGTTCTAATAAGAAAGTTCTGAGGGAAGCACTGTGATCAAACATAGCTGATGAGAATACACAATTGTTTTTATTCTTTTTCTTATCCTCCTCCTTTTCCTCTTTCTGCTCCTCCGCCTCCTCTTCCCCCTTCATCTTGGTAGCTCTTAAACACTGTAGAATTTACCACTTATCCTTCAACAAAAGAATTCTTTTTGCCCGAGAATAAACATTTGCACAATAGTAGAGATATTACAATATATAGATTTTGGAAAAAAAAAAAACCCTCAAATCCTATACCCTGAGACTTTTAATTCGTTAATTCAATTAATGTATTCATCAATCAACTGCAAGTCAAAACAACAGCAGGAAGTAGAATATTGCTTTAGGTAAGTTTGTATTTGTCCAGAAGAGTTTTATTAATATTTGGGATTAAAATATTGCTGAATTGCTAAACCCTAACGGTCCTGAAAAAACTCAATACTGATATGGTAGGCATCAACTTTAGGAAATCAACACACCTGCATTGCTTCTCCCTTGAAAAACATATTTCATAAAGATACTTTTCAGGGTAATCAAATCATGGAGTAATTTATATTTCCTGATGAAATTTTCCTGTTTATTCCAGAACTTGGTATTTCACTTTACTTTCCTTCTCTCATTACTGAGGTGACAGTTTCTGCATTGTCCAGTGGTAAATATTGGGCAATGATGTGAATGTTGGTGTTAGGCTTGGACTGTTAGTGCTGGAATAGATCTCAGAAGTAGAGCCAAGAAAGATTAGAGGGGAGGATGCCTATAAGATGGGGCAGGATTAGGAATTTGGTATTAGGCAAATTGAGTTATTAAACAAGCACATAAAGATATCAAATAGGCAGTTGTTTATATGAATGTGGGCTAGAGTTACAAAAATAGTATTTTAATCCAGGAGAGAAGTCTGGGCTGCAGTTACAAAAGTCATTATCTTGTGAGGGCCACACAATTACACAGGTGTTCATAATAATGAAGGCCCTTCCATCTTGTAATTGCACCATCTGGAACATTATTTAGCCTCTGAGATAGCAAGGGAAGAGAGAGAAGAAGGGAAACCACATCTTAAATTTGTTACAGTGCCTTTTAAAATGGATGCTTTTCACTTCTGCTTGGAGGCCATTGGCCAAAATTAATCACATAGCCCTAACCTAACTGAAGGGAAGCTGGGAAATACAGAGAAACACATGGGTTTCTGATGGGTATTAACTGCCACCAACTCACAGAGAGAGGAGAGAATTGCTGGAGTGGTGTACATGAGGAAGCAAGAAATGATGGAATCTAGTGCACAGGTCATGTACCTGGTTCTAGGTGGGGGTATTTATGTACAACACAGAACTTTTACAATAACAGAATTCTGCTGGTAGATGGCTAGGTACGATGGAGGCAATCTGGCATTTTCTTCTGATCACTTCATTCTTCTAAGTGAATAGGAAGCAAGGTTATTAGCTGAGTGTGACAATGAAAGAGGAAGTATTAGTGATGTAAAACAAGAGGAGCAAGAGTGAAATTGTCATCTAGGAGAGTGGAGAGTGAAAAGGCCATAATGAAAGTAAGATTGCATGGTTGTGCCAGTTTTTAAGCTATTGTCTCTCAGCCCTCAACTCTCTCAGGTATTCTTGGCTTCATGATGCTGGGGGCAGGGACTGTGTTAACTACATTTCTCCTTTGCTGGCTGCTCCTTGTTAGGAGGCCCTAGAGGGGTATCAGAAGCCTAGAGGGAGGAAAAGGGGACTTTCTTCTTGTTTTATTTCCTGCTTCATCCTGTCTCAAACAGTGTCAACCCAGTAATACTTCTTCACCATGGCAGCAGTACTTCATTCTCTTTTCCTGCAGTATTTCCAGTTTGTAGTTGACCCCAAACTCAAAGAACCAGCCTCATCACATCCCCTCAGAGAAAAGCACCAGGTTACTGTACTGTTTCATTGGAGGTCTAGATCCCAGCTCCATTGTGGCTCTCCCTGGCTAAGATATCAGCATTAATTAATCAGTGTCTCCTCCTCAGAGGACAGTGTTTTAGCTTGGGGTTTACTCCTCCAAGCTTCTGGGTTCTATTAATTCCCTAAGCATTAGGAGGGTTAACTGCTTGATGCAATTCTACTTCTGTTATTTTTTATTCTCTTTTTGCTTTCAATTTCGTCAATATCTGGCTAAATTTTACATATGAAAAAACAAAATAATTGTTGTGATCTTGTTGGACTATGTTTGATACAGTGGCTGTCTGAGCACCAGCAACCTAGTCAACCTGTCTGTCTCAGTTTTTTACTCAGTGAAGGAATGAAAACTACCCATTTTAGAATAGAGGTGAGGATTAAATGAGAAGCTGTATGTAAAACACTTAATGCAATTCACTGCTCATGGTAAGTTCTCAATAAATTCTAGTTATCATTTTTTGAGAATCCATTCAGATGGCCCCTAGTCCAGAAAGCTTTTCCTAATATGCTACCCAATGCCAATCATTCCATCTTCAGTGCTGCCTTTCAAGCAATCACCTTTTTGTGTTCTTGCTTTTGTCACTTTGTGTCTTGTGTGTTTTGTTTTTCTATGTTCCCCTCCTTAAAGTATTAGTTTCTTTTTATCTCTGAATAATAACACCTAGCACTGGGCCCAGCACAGAGTAGTATTATTAAGTTATCTGCAGGAACACACCTTCCTCTAGCAGACCTCAATAGTTATCAATAAGATAATGAAGCATTTTAATTCTTTCAGATGTTTCATTGTAAACACCAGACATCTGTGTCTAACCTCTAACATTATATTCACTCAGCCTCTGCTTCTAATCCAGTACATCTTCTTTCTAGCTGCATGGTTTTGGCCACATTGTGAAGCAGGATTCAGTTACCTCACAATAAAATGGGGAAAACGACACCTATATCACAAGGTTATTGTAATCATTAGATAACTAATGTGCTGCTCTCAGCACAATGGCTGGTGTATAATGTGAACTGAGAGCATTAACATTTCTTTTTCTCTGAACTAAATCCCTGCTTTTAAAACATCACTGATGGTGTCATAGAAGGCATGTGTTCCTTACTTAAAATGAAAGATTGATGGACTATTTGAAGAACCAAGTGATCAAAATATTCCATAAAAATTGTTGTGGCATATATCAAAGGACCCTTAAAATTAGATTCATTCTATTGGATATACAACTATTTTAAGGAATTGGTAGAAATAAATAGGAGGTGAAAAGATAGAAGGCAAAAAGGAGTTTTTTTTTTTTTTTTTTTTTTTAAAGGAAATAGGTAAGTGGAACAGTTATTATGCAAATGTGTAGGGTCTGGCAATATTCAGAAAGTGTTTATAATAAATCAGATTCAGAGATCATACTTAAGAAGTACTTAGTGCAGGTTATGCAAAAACATGGCTGCGGCAGGTTTGGCCTTTCTTTGTAGGAGAGTCTCAGCTGCCCTGAAAGCTTCCAGGTCGTTAATAATTCCTCAGGTCCCTGCCTGCACAGGGTTTTTTCTTGGTTTGTTGCCTGAGAGTACACCAAATGTGACATCCTTTCACCAATATAGATTATTTCATACTACATTGTCAAGAAGAGGACTAGAAGAATTTTTTGATGACCCAAAAAACTGGGGGCAAGAAAAAGTAAAATCTGGAGCAGCATGGACCTGTCAGCAACTAAGGAACAAAAGTAATGAAGATTTACACAAACTGTCGTATGTCTTACTGAAGGAAAGAAACATGATTTTAACCCTAGAGCAGGAGGCCAAGCGGCAGAGATTGCCAATGCCAAGTCCAGAGCAGTTAGAGAAGGTAGTAGATTCCATGGATGCATTAGATAAAGTTGTCCAGGAAAGAGAAGATGCCCTAAGGCTTCTTCAGACTGGTCGAGAAAGAGCTAGACCTGGTGCTTGGAGAAGAGACATCTTTGGAAGAATCATCTGGCACAAGTTCAAGCAGTGGGTTATACCTTGGCACCTAAATAAAAGATACAATAGGAAACGATTCTTGGTCATGCCTTATGTGGACCATTTTCTCAGACTGGAATGCGAGAAACGAGCCCACATCAAAGCATGGAAGGAAAATTTAGAGAGAAAGAAAGCAAAAATTCTTCTAAAAAAGTTTCCACATTTTGCTGAAGCCCAGAAGTCAAGTCTTGTCTAAGATGTCTGAACTCTTAAATTTACCATTTTGTTTTTCTTGAATAGTCTGTGTACAAGAGTAAATATGTTAAGTGGTTTATAAAGAAAAAAAAAAAAAAAGGAAGTACTTAGTGCGGTACTTGGTATGGAAGGGCGTTATACTAGATAGTGAGCTAAGTGTACATTCCTTCCTATCACTCACAGAAATAGACTAGATTGGGAGAATGGGGACATGGGGAGGAAAATGGGGTGGAGTGAAGGGTCAGGAGTTGGGGGTTAAAATATAAAATTGATTCACAAGTTACTTAGATGAAGGATATTAAAATAATATGATGAAAGTGAGATAATATATGGCTGTTTCTTTCCGTAACTGGAAAAGTCAAGTAGAAATTGGGGTGTTTGAAATATTGATGCCAATAGAGGCAGAATTTGACTCTCCCCAAAACTACCTTTGCTTTTTCTTTCACTTTTTTATTTAATGGCTGACTATGCTGTGCCAGGCCTTGTGGTGAACATGGGGATCCCGGTAATAATGACACATTATAGTGGGAGATATGGACAAAAAACAAACAAAGACCAAAATAAGACATTTTCAGATAGTGGTAAGTGGTAAGATAGAGATAAAACCAATGGATATGGTAATAATTGGGAGAGGGCTAGAGCAAGGCAGCTATATCTGCATGACCTTTATGAAGAGGTGACATTTAGGCTGAGCCAGCCATGCAAAGTGGAGGAGGAAAAGGAAGGATAGCTTGGACAGAGGCCACAGGTAGGAAGAACCTGGTAGCCTTGAGAAAAAGCAGCAGATGTACTGAGTGTAGCGAGCAAGGCTGGGGGAAGAGGGGTGATCTGGGCTGGACTGGGCAAAAGCCCTGTAGGCCATGAGAAGGAGCTAGAATTTTATGGTAAGTGCAAAGCTCTTGACTGAAAGGAAGAAGAACCACAGCCAAAGTGTGGCAGGCTGCAATTCTTTAGTTAGGTTTGTATTATTTTGGCAAAATACATTTTCTACCAAATTTGTCAAAGAGGTACCAAGTACCCCAAAATCCCGTGTAAAGAAGTGCTTCACATATTTATTTATTTGTTTGGCATTTAATACTTATTATCCAAATACACTCACTGCAAAGCACTAAACAGGGAAATATAACCCACAGTCAGTGTAGGAGAATCATCAGGTGGAGAGGTGGGAGACTGGAGAATTAGTCCATCCCATCTCCATGCTCTTGAGACACATCTCTTCCTCGGAGTCTTTCTGCTATCTGCCATCGCCAACATATAAATAAGATTATAAGATTATAATAAATTAGAACCATCTTTTTTTTTTTTTTGACATGGCTTACTTCTCTGGGTCTGCACAAGCTGTCCCTTTTCTTCATGTGGCCACCCAGAAATAGCCACAGCACCCAGACAATCTCCACTATTGATCTCCTGGTCCATATCCTATCTACGCCTGTCTTGGAACAAACTTGGCCTTCTTCCACAGAAGGCATTTCAAATATTGATGTACTTGGTGCTTGGTACTGACCAAGTACTTAGGTGAAATGCTTATTTACAAAACTTGTTTTTTAAAACATGAAATTCTGAAAATATATATAACGCACAGGTTTAGGGACTAGATGTCTCAGTATGGAGCCATCTGGCCTGATTTTATTCTGTAGTCTCGCCTATTACCAGTTCTCCCAAATATCCTATAATGTAACACGCTGAGCTGCTCATCTTTTCTTTTTCTTTTTTTATTTTTTATTATTATTATACTTTAAGTTCTAGGGTACATGTGCATAACGTGCAGGTTTGTTACATATGTATACTTGTGCCATGTTGCTGTGCTGCACCCATCAACTCGTCAGCACCCATCAACTCGTCATTTACATCAGGTATAACTCCCAATGCAATCCCTCCCCCCTGCGCCCTCCCCATGATAGGCCCCGGTGTGTGATGTTCGCCTTCCTGAGTCCAAGTGATCTCATTGTTCAGTTCCCACCTGTGAGTGAGAACATGCGGTGTTTGGTTTTCTGTTCTTGTGATAGTTTGCTAAGAATGATGGTTTCCAGCTGCATCCATGTCCCTACAAAGGACACAAACTCATCCTTTCTTATGGCTGCATAGTATTCCATGGTGTATATGTGCCACATTTTCTTAATCCAGTCTGTCACTGACGGACATTTGGGTTGATTCCAAGTCTTTGCTATTGTGAATAGTGCTGCAATAAACATATGTGTGCATGTGTCTTTATAGCAGCATGATTTATAATCCTTTGGGTATATACCCAGTAATGGGATGGCTGAGTCATATGGTACATCTAGTTCTAGATCCTTGAGGAATCGCCATACTGTTTTCCATAATGGTTGAACTAGTTTACAATCCCACCAACAGTGTAAAAGTGTTCCTATTTCTCCACATCCTCTCCAGCACCTGTTGTTTCCTGACTTTTTAATGATCACCATTCTAACTGGTGTGAGATGGTATCTCATTGTGGTTTTGATTTGCATTTCTCTGATGGCCAGTGATGATGAGCATTTTTTCATGTGTCTGTTGGCTGTATGAATGTCTTCTTTTGAGAAATGTCTGTTCATATCCTTTGCCCACTTTTTGATGGGGTTGTTTGTTTTTTTCTTGTAAATTTGTTTGAGTTCTTTGTAGGTTCTGGATATTAGCCCTTTGTCAGATGAGTAGATTGCAAAAATTTTCTCCCATTCTGTAGGTTGCCTGTTCACTCTGATGGTAGTTTCTTTTGCTGTGCAGAAGCTCTTTAGTTTAATTAGATCCCATTTGTCAATTTTGGCTTCTGCTGCCGTTGCTTTTGGTGTTTTAGACATGAAGTCTGCCCATGCCTATGTCCTGAATGGTACTACCTAGGTTTTCCTCTAGGGTTTTTATGGTATTAGGTCTAACATTTAAGTCTCGAATCCATCTTGAATTAATTTTTGTATAAGGAGTAAGGAAAGGATCCAGTTTCAGCTTTCTACTTATGGCTAGCCAATTTTTCCCAGCACCATTTATTAAATAGGGAATCCTTTCCCCATTTCTTGTTTTTGTCAGGTTTGTCAAAGATCAGATGGCTGTAGATGTGTGGTATTATTTCTGAGGACTCTGTTCTGTTCCATTGGTCTATATCTCTGTTTTGGTACCAGTACCATGCTGTTTTGGTGACTGTAGCCTTGTAGTATAGTTTGAAGTCAGGTAGCGTGATGCCTCCAGCTTTGTTCTTTTGACGTAGGATTGTCTTGGAGATGCGGGCTCTTTTTTGGTTCCATATGAACTTTAAAGCGGTTTTTTCCAATTCTGTGAAGAAAGTAATTGGTAGATTGATGGGGATGGCATTGAATCTATAAATAACCTTGGGCAGTATGGCCATTTTCACGATATTGATTCTTCCTATCCATGAGCATGGTATGTTCTTCCATTTGTTTGTGTCCTCTTTGATTTCACTGAGTAGTGGTTTGTAGTTTTCCTTGAAGAGGTCCTTTACATCCCTTGTAAGTTGGATTCCTAAGTATTTTATTCTCTTTGAAGCAATTGTGAATGGGAGTTTATTCATGATTTGGCTCTCTGTTTGTTACTGGTATATAAGAATGCTTGTGATTTTTGCACATTAATTTTGTATCCTGAGACTTTGCTGAAGTTGCTTATCAGCTTAAGGAGATTTTGGGCTGAGACAATGGGGTTTTCTAAATATACAATCATGTCATCTGCAAAGAGGGACAATGTGACTTCTTCTTTTCCTAACTGAATACCCTTGATTTCTTTCTCTTGCCTGATTGCCCTAGCCAGAACTTCCAACACTATGTTGAATAGGAGTGGTGAGAGAGGGCATCCCTGTCTTGTGCCAGTTTTCAAAGGGAATTTTTCCAGTTTTTGCCCATTCAGTATGAAATTGGCTGTGGGTCTGTCATAAATAGCTCTTATTATTTTGAGGTACGTTCCATCAATACCGAATTTATTGAGCGTTTTTAGCATGAAGGGCTGTTGAATTTTGTGAAAAGCCTTTTCTGCATCTATTGAGATAATCATGTAGTTCTTGTCTTTGGTTCTGTTTATATGCTGGATTATGTTTATTGATTTGCGAATGTTGAACCAGCCTTGCATCCCAGGGATGAAGCCCACTTGATCATGGTGGATAAGCTTTTTGATGTGCTGCTGAATCCGGTTTGCCAGTATTTTATTGAGGATTTTTGCATCGGTGTTCATCAGGGATATTGGTCTAAAATTCTCTTTTTTTGTTGTGTCTCTGCCAGGCTTTGGTATCAAGATGATGTTGGCCTCATAAAATGAGTTAGGGAGGATTCCCTCTTTTTCTATTGATTGGAATAGTTTCAGAAGGAATGGTACCAACTCCTCCTTGTACCTCTGGTAGAATTCAGCTGTGAATCCATCTGGTCCTGGACTTTTTTTGGTTGGTAGGCTATTAATTATTGCCTCAATTTCAGAGCCTGCTATTGGTCTATTCAGGGATTCAACTTCTTCCTGGTTTAGTCTTGGAAGAGTGTAAGTGTCCAGGAAATTATCCATTTCTTCTAGATTTTCTAGTTTATTGCGTAGAGGTGTTTATAGTATTCTCTGATGGTAGTTTGTATTTCTGTGGGGTCGGTGGTGATATCCCTTTTATCATTTTTTATTGCGTCTATTTGATTCTTCTCTCTTTTCTTCTTTATTAGTCTTGCTAGCGGTCTGTCAATTTTGTTGATCTTTTCAAAAAACCAACTCCTGGATTCATTGATTTTTTGGAGGGTTTTTTGTGTCTCTATCTCCTTCAGTTCTGCTCTGATCTTAGTTATTTCTTGCCTTCTGCTAGCTTTGGAATGCGTTTGCTTTTGCTTCTCTAGTTTTTTTAATTGTGATGTTAGAGTGTCAATTTTAGATCTTTCCTGCTTTCTCTTGTGGGCATTTAGTGCTATAAATTTCCCTCTACACACTGCTTTAAATGTGTCCCAGAGATTCTGGTATGTTGTATCTTTGTTCTCATTGGTTTCAAAGAACATCTTTATTTCTGCCTTCATTTCGTGATGTACCCAGTAGTCATTCAGGAGCAGGTTGTTCAGTTTCCATGTAGTTGAGTGGTTTTGATTGAGTTTCTTAGTCCTGAGTTCTAGTTTGATTGCACTGTGGTCTGAGAGACAGTTTGTTATAATTTCTGTTCTTGTACATTTGCTGAGGAGTGCTTTACTTCCAATTATGTGGTCAATTTTGGAATAAGTGCGATGTGGTGCTGAGAAGAATGTATATTCTGTTGATTTGGGGTGGAGAGTTCTATAGATGTCTATTAGATCTGCTTGCTGCAGAGATGAGTTCAATTCCTGGATATCCTTGTTAACTTTCTGTCTGGTTGATCTGTCTAATGTTGACAGTGGAGTGTTGAAGTCTCCCATTATTATTGTATGGGAGTCTAAGTCTCTTTGTAAGTCTCTAAGGACTTGCTTTATGAATCTGGGTGCTCCTGTATTGGGTGCATATATATTTAGGATAGTTAGCTCTTCCTGTTGAATTGATCCCTTTACCATTATGTAATGGCCTTCTTTGTCTCTTTTGATCTTTGATGGTTTAAAGTCTGTTTTATCAGAGACTAGTATTGCAACCCCTGCTTTTTTTTGTTCTCCATTTGCTTGGTAAATCTTCCTCCATCCCTTTATTTTGAGCCTATGTATGTCTCTGCATGTGAGATGGGTCTCCTGAATACAGCAGACTGATGGGTCTTGACTCTTTATCCAGTTTGCCAGTCTGTGTCTTTTAATTGGAGCATTTAGTCCATTTACATTTAAGGTTAATATTGTTATGTGTGAACTTGATCCTGCCATTATGATATTAACTGGTTATTTTGCTCATTAGTTGATGCAGTGTCTTCCTAGCCTAAATGGTCTTTACATTTTGGCATGGTTTTGCAATGGCTGGTACCGGTTGTTCCTTTCCATGTTGAGTGCTTCCTTCAGGGTCTCTTGTAAGGCAGGCCTAGTGGTGACAAAATCCCTAAGCATTTGCTTATCTGTAAAGGATTTTATTTCTCCTTCACTTATGAAACTTAGTTTGGCTGGATATGAAATTCTTTTTTTTTTTTTTTGAGACGGAGTCTCGCTCTGCCGCCCAGGCTGGAATGCAGTGGCCGGATCTCAGCTCACTGCAAGCTCCGCCTCCTGGGTTCATGCCATTCTCCTGCCTCAGCCTCCCGAGTAGCTGGGACTACAGGCGCCTGCCACCTCGCCTGGCTAGTTTTTTTTTGTATTTTTTTTAGTAGAGACGGGGTTTCACCGTGTCAGCCAGGATGGTCTCGATCTCCTGACCTCGTGATCCGCCCGTCTCAGCCTCCCAAAGTGCTGGGATTACAGGCTTGAGCCACCGCGCCCGGCCTGGATATGAAATTCTGGGTTTAAAATTCTTTTCTTTAAGAATGTTGAATATTGGCCCCCACTCTCTTCTGGCTTGTAGAGTTTCTGCCAGGAGATCTGCTGTTAGTCTGATGGGCTTCCCTTTGTGGGTAACCTGACCTTTCTCTCTGGCTGCCCTTAAGATTTTTTCCTTCATTTCAACTTTGGTGAATCTGGCAATTATGTGTCTTGGAGTTGCTCTTCTCGAGGAGTATCTTTGTGGCGTTCTCTGTATTTCCTGAATTTGAATGTTGGCCTGCCCTACTAGGTTGGGGAAGTTCTCCTGGATGATATCCTGAAGAGTGTTTTCCAACTTGGTTCCATTTTCCCCCTCACTTTCAGGCACCCCAATCAGACGTAGATTTGGTCTTTTTACATAATCCCATACTTCTTGCAGGCTTTGTTCATTTCTTTTTCTTCTTTTTTCTTTTGGTTTCTCTTCTTGCTTCATTTCATTCATTTGATCCTCAATCGCTGATACTCTTTCTTCCAGTTGATCGAGTCGGTTACTGAAGCTTGTGCATTTGTCACATATTTCTCGTGTCATGGTTTTCATCTCTTTCATTTCGTTTAGGACCTTCTCTGCATTAATTACTCTAGCCATCAATTCTTCCACTTTTTTTTCAAGATTTTTAGTTTCTTTGCGCTGGGTACGTAATTCCTCCTTTAGCTCTGAGAAGTTTGATGGACTGAAGCCTTCTTCTCTCATCTCGTCAAAGTCATTCTCTGTCAAGCTTTGATCCATTGCTGGCGATGAGCTGCGCTCCTTTGCCGGGGGAGATGCGCTCTTATTTTTTGAATTTCCAGCTTTTCTGCCTTGCTTTTCCCCCATCTTTGTGGTTTTATCTGCCTCTGGTCTTTGATGATGGTGATGTACTGATGGGGTTTTGGTGTAGGTGTCCTTCCTGTTTGATAGTTTTCCTTCTAACAGTCAGGACCCTCAGCTGCAGGTCTGTTGGAGATTGCTTGAGGTCCACTCCAGACCCTGTTTGCCTGAGTGTCAGCAGCAGATGCTGCAGAAGATAGAATATTGCTGAACAGCGACTGTACCTGTCTGATTCTTGCTTTGGAGTCTTCCTCTAAGGGGTGTACTCCACCCTGTGAGGTGTGGGGTGTCAGACTGCCCCTAGTGGGGTATATCTCCCAGTTAGGCTACTCAGGGGTCAGGGACCCACTTGAGCAGGCAGTCTGTCCCTTCTCAGATCTCAACCTCCATGTTGGGAGATCCACTGCTCTCTTCAAAGCTGTCAGACAGAGTCGTTTGCGTCTGCAGAGGTTTCTGCTGCTTTTGTTGTTGTTTACTGTGCCCTGTCCCCAGAGGTGGAGTCTACAGAGACAGGCAGGTTTCCTTGAGCTGCTGTGAGCTCCACCCAGTTCGAGCTTCCCAGCGGCTTTGTTTACCTACTTAAGCCTCAGCAATGGCGGGCACCCCTCCCCCAGCCTCGCTGCTGCCTTGCCGCGAGATCGCAGACTGCTGTGCTAGCAATGAGGGAGGCTCCGTGGGCGTGGGACCCTCCCGGCCAGGTGTGGGATATAATCTCCTGGTGTGCCTGTTTGCTTAAAGCGCAGTATTGGGGTGGGAGTTACCTGATTTTCCAGGTGTTGTGTGTCTCAGTTCCCCTGGCTAGGAAAAGGGATTCCCTTTCCCCTTGCGCTTCCCAGGTGAGGGATGCCTCACCCTGCTTCAGCTCTCGCTGGTCGGGCTGCAGCAGCTGACCAGCACCGATTGTCCGGCGCTCCCTAGTGAGATGAACCCAGTACCTCAGTTGAAACTGCGGAAATCACCGGTCTTCTGTGTCGCTCGCGCTGGGAGTTGGAGACTGGAGCTGTTCCTATTCGGCCATCTTGCTCCGCCGCTCATCTTTTCATAAGTAGGCCATATTTGTTCATGACTCCATGCCTGCGCTCATTTCCCCTTACTCAAATACCCTCCCTTCTCTTCCTTTCTCTTCTCTGCCTTGAAACTCTTATTTATCGTTTAAAGCCCTGCCAAAGATCAACCCTTTCTGAAGTTTCACTGAATTCCACTCTCAGAAAAGTTTATTCTTCTCTCTTCTTTGCTTATTGAACACTTTGTAGGGACTTACCACATTACACAAAAATATTTACAATTTTGACTTCTCCAAGTAGACTTTGAGTTCTGCAAAAACAGTGATCTTTATCTTATTTAATGTTTTCTCTTCCTCCACAACCTATTATGGTGCCTACTATCTAAGTAATCACTGGATAATTTATTCAATAAATGATTATACAGTATGTCAACTTTTAAAGTATAGGAGTGGATTCAGTGATCCTGGATTGAGCTCTTAAGAAGAGAAGCATCAGGAGCAGCTGAGAATATGTGATAGGGAGTGTAGCAGGAGAAGTGTCAACATGGCCAATTCCATCACTGTAAATTGCTCACAGCTGACTCTAGGAGCTCTGCTTCCCCATGGGTAAAACAGGAATAAGAATCCTGATCCTTCTTACTTCCTTCAGTTGTTATGGAGATCAAATGAGATACCATAGGCAGAAGTCCTTTGTGAACCATCAACCATCATATAATCAGCAGTTAGTATCATTATTAACTGAAATGATTCCTGTGGCAACATATTGTAGACACTTTACAATAGATTTACCTATTTTCATGGGACTAACAAATATTCCTCCTCCCCTCTCCAACTTACAACATGTCTAGAGCACACACATTCATATCTACATTGACTATTTGCTTGTCTAGTTATGCAGAATTGCTTTTGAGACCTTCCTGTAATACTACCTGACCATGAAGTTTGGAAATAAATGCCAGTGGAGCTAAAGTTGCAAATAAAAACCCATGGAAGCTGAGGAATGGTTCTTTTGGTTGTACTGAATTTAGCAGACATTGGACCAAGCACCTTCCATGTGCCTGTCACTGTATCTGGGGAAGTAAAGATAATACCATGAAAAATGAGGCAGAGGGTCTGATCTGAAATTTCCCTCAGCATTTTAGGTGAAATGGGTCAAATTTATAAGATAGGGTTTTAAAAAGAAGGTCTTGCTTAATTCTCTGTGGGAAAGTGGATACCCTTAGGCTTCCCTGAATACCATTTGTCTGGGCTGAAGCAGGTAATAAAGTAAAGAAAGCAATTACAGGATGCATTTTGTGACTTAGAACTGAACCCTGTCACTAGTCAACCTGTTGGAGGGGACAGCTTTTGTACTAATGTTATGTCCAGAATTCAGAACACCTTCGGCCTTAAAGCAATTTTTGGAAGGTTAGGAGGTCATGGACTGGACAATTCTAGAAGCAATGCTTGGCCCTTTTTCTAAAAAGAAAGGGAATTTGGCATTTTTTTCAGTAGAATTATTATTGGACTGGCAAGGCCTTAAGTCCCCAACTGTGTTCAGGGCTCTCAAAGCGAGGGTTTGGCAGTGGTGTTCATTCAAATTAGGGTTTTACTTTATTTTAAGGGAAGGTTTTACTTTATTTTAAGGTCTCTGTTTTCCAGGGGATCAACCTAGCTGACAGAAGTGAGACGAGGCAGAAGAAAAGAGCAGCTTGATTGATGTGGGTGCCTATACTTCGCATGCCTCTTTAGGATAAATTAGCATCTTAGATGGGAGGGCTTGGAGAATGTTAATGTTAAGTTGATTAGAAGCCAAATGACTTAGTTTAGTCAGAGGCCCCACAGATTTCCTGGGAACCCTGGTTGCACTGGTCCAGATGGTCTTTTTTTGGCTGTACTGTTCTCAGCCACACATCCAGCCAGCTCCAGGTTTCCTTCTCCACTCAGAGTGGGAGAGGCTGCCCCTACCTCCTTCTGTGTTCCCACAAATGCTGCATTCTCTTAGTGCTCAGTGAATACTAAATAATCAAAATGGCAATAAATCCTGAGCTTGGCACATTCCTTTGGAAGTCTTGAACAAGACACTGGTAATGCTGAACTGGCTGTTGGAGGGAAAAATAGAGTCCTAACCTTTTCTCATTATAAATTATAATTGCAATATATTATTAACATAATATCAATAATAATGATAGTAATGCTTGGCAAGATGTCAGGCACTGGGCTGAGAAATTAAATTCATATACTTATTTAACCCTTAATAAAACAATGATGTACCTATGATAACCTCCATGTTACAGATGGAAAATAGTTCAGAGAGTTTAAGTGACTTGCCTAAATCTAATAAACAGTAGAACTAAGATTCAAATTCTGATTTGTGTCATTCCAAATCATGTGCTCTAGAACTTTATTCTATACTCCTCCTCTGGTCCATTTTCTGTTGTGGCTACATGAATATATGAATAACCTTGGATGGCAAAAATGGGCCTTCAACTTCCTCATTTGGCACCAAAGGAGCAAAATTTCTAAGTAGTAGTAGAAGGTGAGGTGAAGACTTGGGGCTGGAGTGAACAGACTAATAATAAAGAAGGGAAAATCACACTATACTTTTTGCATTCTGTCTCTTGAACCCACTACACCAGGACATAGTGCATCTTGCCTCATTAGAGAAAGACAATTTTACTACTAATAATGGTGATTATAATGGCCACAAAACTTCAGAGAAAATGTTCCCAGTTGTTGAATAATACTAAAAATATTATCAAGATTAATTGGCTATAGCAGCCCCCATATACGATGACCTGGAAACATCAAATGGCCTAAGAAACTTACTGGCATTAAATATGCCCCAATTTATTCTACTTAAATGAGAATCTAGGATTTGTGCATGCCCTTAGCTACTGTTGAAATAGAAACTGAAATGGCTTTATTTAAGAATGTCAACATCTTTCACATTCTCTTTTAGGCTTTCAGGAAAAACAAGTAGACTAGGAAAATTAAAACCTTTATGCTCCATTTTCAGTCACTCTAGGAGATGGATGTAATATTGATTCCAGTATATGCATAAGACTTTCAACATTAGCTAGTATTGAGCAGAAGATGCATATGAAGAAACAAAGAAGCGTAGAGCGAGGACCAGTAGGACAGAAAAAGCAGATCTAAGACGTTTACTTGTAGCCAAAATGGAGTAACAGAGACTTACCATCACGTCAAACAAATAAAATATGGACAAAATCAGTGGTCCTCAAGACACTGAATACCAGTGTATGAAGGACAATTATTCCCAGGAGTCAGGGAACCAAATAGTGAGCCCAATAATTTCCCTAGTTTATTGTGTTGAAAAAGTGTCCAGACTTTTGTGTCACAGGGCAGGGAATTGCAGACAGTCTGGCAGTCTCCCTGAGTGGGAGAGAGAGAACTAAGAGTCTGAGGATGCCCGAGTAGGTAGAGTTCACAGGACATGGCACTAGAGGTGAGGGAGATACACACACACAGAGAGAGAGAGAGAGCCAGAGATCTGCAAGAAGACTCCCTCAAGTCCTCAGCTGAGGAGTGATCAGTGTCTGTCAGTGGAAACACTAATTAAGTCTGGAAAGGACCTACTGAAAGAATAAAAGGGAATCATTCATAACTCAAACAAGGCTGAAATAGTGCTTGTTCCCAACACTCAGATTGGAAAACCTCAAGTTAGGAGGCTTTAGTTAGAGTAGTAAAAATGGGTCTTTATTCAACAGCAGAGAAAATCAACCCTAGACTAAATGGTGCTCAGCTAAACAAAGCTAAAAAACAAGGCCCAAAATGATTAAATTCTTTTAAAGTAGTCTAATTAGTAAAGGAGATTAAAACAGCTATTATGAGTGTATTCCATAAACTTGAGGAGCTAGATTGGGCATGTAAAGCAGAAACAAGAAAGATTTATAAAAAGGCCAAAATCAAACTTATAGAGATGAAAACTGTGTCTAAAATGAAAAATACATTGGATGAGATTATCAGCTGAACAGACATTGCAAATAAAAAGTGGTGTATTTGAAGATATAGCAATAGAAACTATCTAAAATGAAACAGGACTGGGAAAAAAAAACCAACAACAGGAAATTGAGCACTATTACACTGTAGGGCAAACTTAAATGGTCAAATGTGTGTGTAACTAGAGTCCTTAAGGAGAGAATTGGGGTGATGAGGCACACAGAATGTTTGTGAACATACCAGCCAAAAAATTTTTCAAACACTGAGCCCCCAGGTCCAAGAAGTTCAACAAATGCCAATGACAAAATATGAAGAAAACTATAACAAAACTTATCACAATCAAATTGTTTAACCCAATGATAAAGAAAAAAATCTTAAAAGTATCAAGAGAAAATGCGCATTGCCCAAAGAGGAACAAAAACAAGGGTAATATTATATTTCTCATTTGAAACAATGCAAGCTAGAACACATTAGGAAAACATTTTTAAAGTAATGAAAAAAAGTTTTCTGTCAGTCTATACTTCTTTAGACAAAATAAAACATTTCAAATATAATAAAGCTGAAAGAATCCATCTCAAGTAGACCAGCACTATGAGACATATATTTTTAAAAGTTCGTGCAGAAGAAAAATAATATGAGACAAAAATGTTGAGCTCCACAAGGTAATGAAGCACACTGAAAATGGTAGTTACAAAAATAAAATGCAGACATTTCTTATTAAATTCCTTTTGAAACAAAATTATATATGGAGTTTATACAATATGTTGAAGTAAACAAAGGGCAACAATATCTGAAATATCAGAATAGAAGCATAGCAGTAAATTGCTGCAGTATGTTTATGCTACATGTGATGTGGAAGACTATCACTTGAAGACAGACTGTGATAAGTTAAAGATGTATAGCATAAGTCCTAGCAACCAATAAAATAATACAACATAGAGCTGTAGCTAATACATCAAGTGATGAAATGAAATCATTAAAAAATATTAATTTAACCCAAATGAAGGCAAAAAATGGAAAAGAGGACACAAAGAACAGAGAGAGCAAATAAGCAGGATGATGGATTTAAATGTAATACAGTTCAAATCACATTAAATGTAAATGGCCTAAATTCTCAATTTAGAAGGCACAAATTATCACACTGAATATAAAAGACCCAACTAAATGCTACCTGCAAGAAATTCACTTTTTATATAAGCACAGAAATACACAATTATTTAGACTTGTTGTGTAGATATAAATTAACCCAAATATTTAAGAGAAAGAATTTTAAAAATTAGAAAGAGGTAAAACTATCACTATTTCCAGATCATAATGATTATGTATTTTCCTTGGAAACCAAAGATAATCAACTAAAAACTATTAAAAAGAATACAAGTTTTCAAAAAAAATACTACTACAAAATTATTAAATTAGTATTTTTATATATTAAAGCAATAATAAATTATTAGATATGATTACATAATCTTATTAACATAAATAATAGCAACAAGAGATAAAATACCTAGAAAAAATAAGAAATATGCAAGACATATATGAAGAAAAAGATAAAACATCATAGTACGTCAAAAACAATTGAAAAATTCGATAGATATTATGACTTGAGTAGGAATCGTCTACATCATGAAGAATGTCAAGGTTACCTAAGTTAATTTATAAATACAATGCTAACCTGATAAAAGTATCACCGTTTCAAAAACCAGATAGACTGTTTCTAGGGTCATATAGCAATATAAGCAAATAAACATATCCAGGAATAGGAAAAAAATTAAGTGAATTTGAGAAATCAATCTATTAGATTATTGAAACAAAGAATGCATTTTGAAGAGTCAATGAAAAAGCAGCATGGTGCTGAGACATTAGTAGGAAGACAATCCAGTGGAACAGAGAAGAAAAATCTGAAAATATTAATTTGAGAGTTTATTATATAGATACTAATTCATATTAATGTGCAACTATGTTATGTAAAATGGTGACATTTCAAATAAATAAAAACAATAAGTTTTGATAGACCAAAGAAATCAGAAAAAGATTACTGTAAATCTTTCTTACATCTTACTCCAGGATATACTTCAAATGGATCAATTACTTACATGCAATAAATAAAAGCATAAATGTTCTAGGAAAAAAAGACAATGGAAATTCTAATTGCCTTAGCATAAAACAGACATTTCTATTTATTGCTAATAATCAGAAACCATATATAAAAATCTCTAAATTTTACCCAATAATATTTTTAAAAATCCTGCATAGCAAAAAGTTTTTTTTAAAAAAAAGCCAAGTTGCATTTTCCCTAGTTTAAAAAAGTACTTTTATAACTACATTTATAACCATATTGCAAAACATCAGTATCCTCATTAAAAGATAAGCAAGGCCTAGGAATAAACACTGAAAACAGTAGACCCTGAAAATGGCTCCCAAAACATGAAAACAATGCTCATGGTTACTAATGTGGAACTATTAAGAAGACAGGTATCCAAAAATTTGATACCACTCAGCTTCCAAGCTTGTGATCAAATGTTCAATTTCATGCATGACTTGCAGAAATGTAAATGGATTCCAGCTCTACAGAGCTTTTAAACAATACATATCAAAATAGTTATTTGATAATAACAATTCTACTTCTGAAATTACATACATATGGGCTGACTCATTGCAGCATTATTTGTAAACAGTAAGCAATTAAAAAACTCCAATCAATATGGAACTGGATAAGTAAACCATTCACACACTGGAATAATATACAGCTCTAAAAAAAGGCAGAGGGACAAACCAAATCCAGCAACCTGTGAGAAGGATTATAAACCACGATCAAGTGGAATTTATCCCAGGAATGTAATGTTAGTTTAACATCCAAAAGCCAATCTGTATAATGTACCATATTAATACAATTAAGAACACAACCCACATGATCATCTCAATAAATTTTTTTTCTTTATCATGAAAGGGTGTTTGATTTTGGGAAATATTTTATCTGTAAATATTTGACAAAATCAAACACCCTTTCTTGATTAAAAAATGTTCAACAAACTAGAAATAGAAGGTAGATTCTTCAACCTTATAAATGATATCTAATGAAAAACGCATAGCTAACATCATAGTTAATGGTGAGGGACTGAATGCTTTCTTCTTAAGATCAGGAACAAGGCAAGAATGTTTGCTTTCACCATTTCTAAGAAACATTTTACTGTGCATTTTAGCCAGGGAAATCAGGCAAATAAAAAAAATTAAAGATGTCTAGATCAGAAAAGGAGAATTACAATTCTCTCTCTTTATAAATGGCATGATCTCTCATATATAGAAATTCTAAGAAATCAACTGAGAATTTATTGGAACTAATTAATGAGTTCAATAAGTTTACAGTATATGGATCAATATACAAAAGTTAACAGTGCTTCTATGGCTAGCAATGAAGAATTCAAAAATGAAATTAAAAAACAATCCCATTTATGATAGCATCAAAAAGAATAAAATATTTAGAAATAAAGGAAACAAGGGTAAGACTTATACATTGAAAACTAAAAACATTGTTGATAGCAATTAAAAATCTAAGTAAATGGAGGCAACCCATATACATGGACCAGAATACTTAATTTTGTTAAGGAAGGCTTATTCTGAGAATTGATTTACAGACTCAGTGCCATCCCTAACAACAGCCCACCTGGCTTTTTTTTTTTTTTTCCAGACACTGACAAGCCACTTCCAAATTCATATGAAAGTGCAAGGGGCCCAGAATGACTAAAACAATCTTAACAGAGAAAAATAAAGTAAGAAGACTCTCACTTCCTAATTTTAAAATGTAATACAAGAAAATGGTAACTAAGACAGTGCAGAACTATCATTAAGAATAGACATATAACTCATTGTGGGAGATAATTGAGAATCTAAAAATAAACCTTTACATTTATGGTTAATTGATTTTCAACAAAGGTGCCAACCAATTTAAGGGAGAAAGAGTCTTTTCAAAAAATGATATAGGGTCAACTGGATATCCATGTGCATAAAAGAATGAAGTTGGACTTCTTTCATTCATCATACACACAAATTCACTCAGAATAAATCAAAGACTTAAATTTACTCAAAATTGATCAAAGATCTATAGTTAAAACTATAAAACCCTTAGAAGAAACCCTAGGAGTAAATCTTCATGGAGCTGGGTTAGGAAATGATTTCTTAGATATAACACCAAAAATACAAACAAAAATATACGAATTTGACTTCAGCAAAATTTAAAACTTCTGTGTCACAAATGATACCATCAAGAGAAAAGAAAAGTCAACAGAATGGAATAAAATATTTGCAAATTATGTGTTTGATAAGGGACTTTATCTAGGATGTATAAGGAATTATTACAACTTATTAATAAAAAGACAAATAACCCATTTTAAAAATAGAGAAAGGATTTGAATAGACATTACTTGTAAGGCATACAAAAAGCCAATAAGCACATGAAAAGAAACTCAAAATCATTAGTCATTCGGAAAATGAAAATCAAAGCTACGAGATACCACTCCACATATACTAGGATGGCTATAATAAAAAAGAGACAATAATAAGTGTTGATGAAGATGTGGAGAAGTTGGAAACCTCATATATTGCTCGTAATGCAAAATAGTGTAGCCACCTTGGAAAACAACTGACAGTTTCTCAAAATGTTAAACACAGAGTTACCCATATGACCCAGCAATTACACTCCCATGTATAAACCCAAGAGAAATGAAACATACAGAAGCTCAAAGACAAATGTTTGAATATTACATGCTGCAACATGGATGAATCTTGAAAACATTATACTAAATGAAAGAAGCTATTCACAAAAGACCACGAATGGTTTGATTCCATTTAAATTAAATGTCAAGAATAGGTATATCTGTGGAGATAGAAAATATACTAGTATTTCTTAGGACTAAAGGAGAGGAGTTTGAGGGAGTGAACGGGGACTAACTACTAATGAGCATTAGGGTTCTTTGCAGGGGTTGATGAAAATATTCTAAAATTAGATTGTGGTGATTGTACCTAATTCTGTGAATATACTACAAACACTGAATTGTACAATTTATTTTTATTTTTTACAGATTTTTTTTTTTTTAATTTGGAGATGAGATCTTGCTTTGTTGGCCAGGCTGGAGTGTAATGGTGTGATCACAGTTCACTGCAGTCTTGACCTCCTGGGCTCAAGAGATCCTCCTGTCTCAGTCTCCAGAGTAGCTGGGACTATAGGTGCATGACACCATGCCTGGATAATTTTATTTTATTTTTTGTAGAGAAGGGGTCTCTGTATGTTTCCCAGGCTGGTCTCAAACTCCTGGGCCAAGCAATCCTCCGGCCTCAGCCTCCCAGATTGCTGGGATTACAAGCCTGAACCACTATGCCTGGTCTGAATTATACAATTTAAATGAGTGAATTATGTGATGTGAATACTATCTCAAGCTATTAAAAGACAAAAAGTTGTTCTAGCCACATGCTCAATAATCACATATGACAAATAGTTTAAAGAAAAGTGAAGACACTTCCTAAATATTTATGTTATGTGAAAAACAATGGCTGCAGAATAGTGTGCATAGTATGCCCTTTTGTGTAAGAATGAGGAAAAAAAAAATCAATCCCTGAATGGGTACAGAAGAAACTAATAACAGAACTTACCTATTTTGGAGACATTTGGTGGGTACAAGTGACTTAGAGTAGGAGGAATAATTGAAACTCTGTTTCCATATACACAAGTATATGTGCATATGTATGTACACATATATCTGCATATATATGTACATGTGCATATATGTATATGTATGTATATGCATATAATTTTTAGTAGGATGAGTGAAAACTTGTATTTGTATTGCAAATATATTACTTATTTAAAAAACAGACTTTGAATGAAACTTTCAACAGCTTAAAATGCTTAGTTAAAATACGCTTACTGTAGAGTTCTACATCTATATTCTCTGAATTTTCCATATGCAAAAATACACAAAACACAACTAAACAATGAGCTTTTTGTATTTTATTTCCCTTGTTTCTCACACTCAGGAGCTAGGTGGGGAAGAGTTTTCCGTAGTAGGTTGTCCTGGGGAAGCAAAACTCAGTATGTTTCTAGCCTTTAAAACGTTGGCTACAGTTGCTAAGATTCAGAACCACCCAAGGGCTCAAGATCTGGGTTGAACTTGTGCTTCTCACCTTCAAATTATTGCACTATGACATCAGGAGTAGAATACAGGATGGCTGGGTAAATGAGAGAAGAGCACTTTCACTAAGTAAGGAAGATCTTATTAATCCAAGGCTTGCCATATGACAGGAAGTGTGGGAAACGTACATGACAGCTTAATGGAAGTTGCTGAAATATGGACTGCCTTCCATTTTTTTTCAGAGGCTTTTACGTGCAAAATGTCTAATAGGTGCAGAAAGTACTTCTGGTTGTGATGTTCACATTTGTCAAAAGGCCTCCACCAGCTGTACACAGCCAAGGCAGATAGATATCTAGTGATTTCTTCTTGAGATCCTATTCTTTTTTTTTTTTTTTTTAAATTTATTTATTATTATTATACCTTAAGTTGTAGGGTACATGTGCATAACGTGCAGGTTTGTTACATATGTATACTTGTGCCATGTTGGTCTACTGCACCCATCAACTCGTCATTTACATCAGATATAACTCCCAATGCAATCCCTCCCCCCTCCCCCCTCCCCATGATAGGCCCCGGTGTGTGATGTTCCCCTTCCTGAGTCCAAGTGATCTCATTGTTCAGTTCCCACCTATGAGTGAGAACATGCGGTGTTTGGTTTTCTGTTCTTGTGATAGTTTGCTAAGAATGATGGTTTCCAGCTGCAACCATGTCCCTACAAAGGACGCAAACTCATCCTTTTTTATGGCTGCATAGTATTCCATGGTGTATATGTGCCACATTTTCTTAATCCAGTCAGTCACTGATGGACATTTGGGTTGATTCCAAGTCTTTGCTATTGTGAATAGTGCCGCAATAAACATATGTGTGCATGTGTCTTTATAGCAGCATGATTTATAATCCTTTGGGTATATACCCAGTAATGGGATGGCTGAGTCATATGGTACATCTAGTTCTAGATCCTTAAGGAATCGCGATACTGTTTTCCATAATGGTTGAACTAGTTTACAATCCCACCAACAGTGTAAAAGTGTTCCTATTTCTCCACATCCTCTCCAGCACCTGTTGTTTCCTGACTTTTTAATGATCACCATTCTAACTGGTGTGAGATGGTATCTCATTGTGGTTTTGATTTGCATTTCTCTGATGGCCAGTGATGATGAGCATTTTTTCATGTGTCTGTTGGCTGTATGAATGTCTTCTTTTGAGAAATGTCTGTTCATATCCTTTGCCCACTTTTTGATGGGGTTGTTTGTTTTTTTCTTGTAAATTTGTTTGAGTTCTTTGTAGGTTCTGGATATTAGCCCTTTGTCAGATGAGTAGATTGCAAAAATTTTCTCCCATTCTGTAGGTTGCCTGTTCACTCTGATGGTAGTTTCTTTTGCTGTGCAGAAGCTCTTTAGTTTAATTAGATCCCATTTGTCAATTTTGGCTTCTGCTGCCGTTGCTTTTGGTGTTTTAGACATGAAGTCTGCCCATGCCTATGTCCTGAATGGTACTACCTAGGTTTTCCTCTAGGGTTTTTATGGTATTAGGTCTAACATTTAAGTCTCGAATCCATCTTGAATTAATTTTTGTATAAGGAGTAAGGAAAGGATCCAGTTTCAGCTTTCTACTTATGGCTAGCCAATTTTTCCCAGCACCATTTATTAAATAGGGAATCCTTTCCCCATTTCTTGTTTTTGTCAGGTTTGTCAAAGATCAGATGGCTGTAGATGTGTGGTATTATTTCTGAGGACTCTGTTCTGTTCCATTGGTCTATATCTCTGTTTTGGTACCAGTACCATGCTGTTTTGGTGACTGTAGCCTTGTAGTATAGTTTGAAGTCAGGTAGCGTGATGCCTCCAGCTTTGTTCTTTTGACGTAGGATTGTCTTGGAGATGCGGGCTCTTTTTTGGTTCCATATGAACTTTAAAGCGGTTTTTTCCAATTCTGTGAAGAAAGTAATTGGTAGATTGATGGGGATGGCATTGAATCTATAAATAACCTTGGGCAGTATGGCCATTTTCACGATATTGATTCTTCCTATCCATGAGCATGGTATGTTCTTCCATTTGTTTGTGTCCTCTTTGATTTCACTGAGTAGTGGTTTGTAGTTTTCCTTGAAGAGGTCCTTTACATCCCTTGTAAGTTGGATTCCTAAGTATTTTATTCTCTTTGAAGCAATTGTGAATGGGAGTTTATTCATGATTTGGCTCTCTGTTTGTTACTGGTATATAAGAATGCTTGTGATTTTTGCACATTAATTTTGTATCCTGAGACTTTGCTGAAGTTGCTTATCAGCTTAAGGAGATTTTGGGCTGAGACAATGGGGTTTTCTAAATATACAATCATGTCATCTGCAAACAGGGACAATTTGACTTCTTTCTACTCTCATTCACGGACATCCAACTGAAGAAATATGTACAGAACACGTTTAACAATCTGCTGCCCTCTGAAGCACAAAGCTGCTCATTAGAGGCAATGTCAGGTAACAGTTCAGCTCAGTTCTGGAGCCGGGCTGCCAGGTGTGAATCCCTGTTCGGCTTTTCTGCTGGTTGTCCAACATCAGTGACTGAAATTTTCTAAGGCTGAACATCCCCATCTGATAGAGGAGATCAGTTTATCTACCTAGTAGGATTGTAGAGTTAACAGATTGTAAAGTTAACAAATACAGAAGCATTCTTGGCTTGTCATTACTATGTTATACCCAAACTTAAAACCCTTCATGTGAACTCTCAGTGTCCTTAGATTAGTCTGAAATGCCAAATGTGGTTGATAATGGCTTCCCTCACAATCCATCTCTCTAGTCTCTTTAACACCACTCTTCCTTCCCTCTGTTCATACTCCAGCCACATTCCCATGTATCAGAAATTCCAACTTTCTCCTTCAGGAACTTCATATTTCTCTCCTTCGAAGATTCTTTCTTTCTTCCTTACAGAACAAAAGTAAAACTCCCATTCAAGTCTTAATTTAAATTACACACAATTAGGCCGAGTTTAGATCCCCTACATTGAATTCCCATAGCATCCTGGACTTCTTTGTAGCACTAATCACATTTACAATTAAACATACATTTCTATATTTTTAAAATGTTCTCCCCACCCTAGATTGACTGTAAGTATATGTATGGTGTTGACATTTAATAGATGCTGGAGAAATATTGGCTGAATAAATAAATGAATGGATGAATTCAAATCTACTGTGACCTTGTGTTACACAGTAACAGACATAGTTCCAAGTTTACCAATATGGGCCTGATGCACAAGTCTTGGAGAATGTTGAACAACAATACTTCTGGCATGTTTTGTTGTATATCCCAGTAGCTGCTGCTGTGTCTATCTCCTGAAGTATGTAGCTCTCAAAGACAGAAGCTGATGGTTGAACTACAGTGAATCTAACGTAAAATCTGCAGAAATTATTTAGTTAAAAATAATTTTAAAAGATTGGTTACTCTGTGTTCTACAAACCCACTTGGCCTGGTGAACAACATTCTCTGTTGCACATAGTGTGTAAGAATTCACCTAGAAGTTGACACTTTAGGGATGTTATTACTTACAATTATCTGAGTGCTGCTACTGCTCAAGGTTACGCATGTGGCACCTGACCTTTCTGTGCTACATTCCAGGTAAGCATCTCTGTCTACACCTGGATGTCATCTGTCACTTTGTTTTGGTCTTTGCTCCAGTGGTTGTTAGTGCTTCCTGCTCAGAATCAGCCTATCTTATTACCACATATGCCAGTGTGTCTTTCTGTCACAGAGGTGTCTTAGCTGCACTATGCTTCAGGTAGGGTGTGTGGTTCTCCTGTACTAGTGTTTCAACCTGCCTGCCTACTACTGTTTCCCTCTGAGCTGTGGCTTCAGCATCTGTAGGTAAAGTCACCAATAATCTTGGTCCAGTGGTTTCCACAATAGCTTCTGCGCAACATGTAAGTTAGCATGATTAGTGTCTCTAGAAACAACACAGAGAGGTAGGTATGAGCATGAACAATGAAGTGAGGTGAACCTGGGTTCATTTCTGCCATTGACATGTACTAGTTATGTGGTTTTGATAAATCTGACCCCGTTTCATCAGCTTTTAAATGACCATCTTACAGAATGTAAAAATAATTTAGTGAAAAAATGTATGTAAAGTGATTAACATGGTGACTATTACTACTACGACTATTACCATTACTACTGCTACTATTAATATTTCATGTTATGCCTGAGCTGAATGAATTTCACTAATCCACATGATCTATGGCAGATATCCAGAGACCATTTTCCTACAATTAAAAGTGCCTTAAAATATCCAAATAGACAGTTCTGTACTCTTTTGGGAAGCCTTCAGGCAATTCTTCAGAATCTTCATGCTGATAGATCTGTTTAGGTTCAAATGACGTTGAAGAAAAGAAGGGCAGATGAAAAGTGAGGACAGATAAAAGACTTGTAAATTGAAAGTTATACTTGAGAATCACGTGGAAGCCCTTGTTATCTATTTTGCAAATTAGTTTGCTTTTTAAATTTCCAAAAAGCTCAGCTTGCCTAGCTAGCAAGTCAGCAGGAAGCAAGATTTTGGTGAGTTTCTTATGCATACTGCATATTCATAATAATTCATTTCATAAAGTATATAAACACATGTGTAACATATCCTTAGGTACAAATACATAGGCTCCTGTTTGGAGTCTGATTTTCAAAATTATCATTTGTCAGCACTAGATAGCTTTGCCCTAGGGCTACTAAAGGTGGTGGAGAACAGAGAAAGAGGCATGGTGGCTTCTGCACAGGTGGCCATTGTCCCTTCTCCCCAATGCCCTTGTAACTTTCACATGGGGGATCTTTTCCCTTGTGATGGGGTAAGTACAAGCATCACATCAGGCTCATTGGCAGGTGAATTGACTAGAGGGTGTTTTCAGTGACATTCTAAGGTAGAGGAGAATGTGCATATTCTTCATCTTGGGTGTTTTTGAAGTTTTAACCCTCTTTGTTGGGCATTGAGTGAGATGATAAAGTGATTGTTCCAGGTCTTGAATTCCAGATATTAGACTTAGGGTAGGGTAATATTTACTTTATCTACCCATGAGGCTTCCCTACCCACCTTCTTTGGACTTGGGGCCCACTGCCATGATGATTTTTACTTAATTTTACAGATACATTTTATCTCAGTGAATTTTAATCTGAAACATATTAAACAATATCTGCCACCATCTTTGGTAATTTACAGAGATGAATTTATGATGCTTTTAAATATATTTGTGCAGGAATATATATATACACACACACATGCATATATGTATCTATATGTAAATGTAATATATACATACATAAAATAGGTGTACAAATATACATATCTCTGTGTGTGTGTATATATATGTGTGTGTGTGTATTTATGCTGTCCAATGAAAGAAACTTCAGTTTTTGTAAACTTATTTTATAAATCTTACAACTGACAAACAGTATTTCTATAGCTATTCTTGACCAGTTCCGAAATGGAAGAGAATCTTCTGCAGATACCCTCCTGTGCCACTGCACCTAAACATTCAAATTACATATGTGTATTACATTGTATTGTATGTATCACAGACTGATGATAATCCTGATGCAAGTTGCTAGGGGCCTCATGTTACAACTATGGAGGTTCGGATTTCCACTTTGTCCCGTTTCTCAGGCATCTCATTTGGGGGTTGTCTGTGCTGGGGAGCGGAGGCGAGATGCCAGTTTTTCACTTCTCACCTATAGGGAAGTGGTATCTCCTGAAACTGCAAGCTATGTTCATTTCTTCCTTTAGGCTTACTGGCTAATTCCAGGACTCTGAGCTATTTGTGACTATTGGGATTATGCTTTCTCAACCTCAGCAGCCTTCTGTGGATTGATACTTAGAAGTTTCCAGCACACTGAATATGAGTTCTGCTGTCTTTGCTCTTTTGACATCAGGCAAAGACAACATGTTTCAGTCCAGATGGTGTCAGTTTAATCACTGGCACCTAATGTAGCATGATACACTAGTGCTGACCCAATGTACATTATGGGTAATTTTCTGAGATTTTGCTTTGGAGAAGAGAATAGAGAAGACTTTGGAGAAAAAAATTATTTGTAGTAGTATGAAAAGCTGACCTAAGATTTTTATTTTTTGAAATTAGCATCAAATATGTAAACATTGCCATTTTAATAGTAGGAATAATCACTTATGGAAAATCTAAAATGTGCCATTGAATGTAATTGGTTGCTTTACATGTGCTTGTAATCCTTAAATTCTACACTCTTTGCCATGCATGGTCTGCCTTCTGTTAACCTCTACAACTATATCAGCTAGGAATAGTGGTTGTGTGTTAGGTAAAAGAAAATTCAACAAAATGAGTCAGTAAAGGAAGAAAGCAACTTTTCTTGTGTAAAGTTTTTTCTAAAGTAGGAAGTCCGAGCAGATAATCAAGAGACTCATCCAAGAGCCCAGGCCCCTTCTATCTTTCTTCTATGCTCTCTTTATCATGGAGTTTTTGTCTTTATGGTCACAAGATGGTTGCTACATCTCCAGATACTGCATCACTGTTCTAGGCAAGAATAAAGACGTATAAAGGGCAAATGTAAGAGTTTGATACTGTTTTCAATTTAGACAGAAAGGCTCTCCACTGGGAATTGTGCCTCATCTCATTGGCTAGAGCTGTGTCACATGGCCAGCCTCATGCAAGGTAATCAAAGATACTATTGGGAGCAAACAAGGGCAGAATGGGAGTCAGTCAGTGTCTGCCTCTATAACTGCATCTTACACCACTCTGTGCATCATTCACTGTGCTCCAGTCACACTGGTTTCCTTCAATGTGGCAAGCTCTTGTCTCCTCAGAGGATCTTTGCATTTACAGCTTTTTCTGCTTGGAATATGCTAAGCAGAGCTATGGCCATACTATGTCGGGTGGTGCCCCTACTATTCCTAACCAGTTATTCTCTATTTCATGACTCTAGCCCCTGTCCATAATTATACCATTTATTTGTTTACTTGTGTAATATCTGATTATGTGAACTCTCCATACAGTTCTTTTCTATTTTGTTTCTGTTGCTCATCCCTGTGTTCCTAGCACCAAACATGTCAGCTACATAGAAAGTGTTAAATAGAAGTTAATTAATTGAATATTTTATTTTGTCTACTATTTCCAGAAGTCCAGTGGATAGGTAGCCACTTGCTTGCAGTCACAGAAGTACTGAATGCATCAGAGCCAGAATTAGAACCTAGGTTTGCCTGGCTCTTTCCAAAAACACTGTTTCTCACAGAAGGAGGCTCATCTGGCAGTTCTCAGAAGTCTCTCTATTTCAGAGCCCAAGGTCATGCTCTACACCAAGCTAATTGATTTGTTTGTCATTTCCATAATAGCCCAGGGTTACTGACATTAGCACTTCTCTAGAAAGCCAGTTTTTCATTTGATTCTCCCAAGAAGGCCAGAAGCGAGAGTATTTGTGGTTTCCCTTGAATGGCTTCATCCTCAATGATGGAAAATTAACTTCATTTTGCTGACCAGTAAATGGGAAACTGAAGTCCTTAAGATATTGATTAACAAAGCTTTTTTGCTCAGAGATAAGAAAGTTATTCTTTTCAGAGAAAGGATGGCTTTTCGATTCAGGTTAGTTATTTCCAAGCATTAGTTCTAAATTGTAGTCAAAATTTATTTTGCACATAAATCCTGTTTAATGAGACCCTCCCCTGATACACCTTTTATGAAACTATTGATCAAAGGCTCTGGTACTGGAAAAAGACTCTGACATTAGAAATGGATCAGCTCTGGTGATCTAGTGTACAGCATGGTGACATAGCTAATACTGTATACTTGAAATTTGCTAAGAAGTTTGATTGTTAAGTATTCGTACCACACACATGTACACTAAATAGTTAACTATGTGAGGTGATATGTTAATTAGCTTGATTGCAATAGTCATTTCACAAAGTCTATATACAAACATCAAAACATTACATTGTACCCCTCATATATGTACAATTTTTTACTTGTCAAGTATAACTCAATGAAGCCAGAAAAAAAAGCCAGGCACCGTGGCTCATACCTGTAATCCTAGCCCTTTGGGAGGCTGAGGTGGAAGTGTCGCTTGAGCCTAGGAGGTTGAGACTGCACTGAGCTGAGATAGTGTCACTGCACTTCAGCCTGGGTGACAGAGTGAGACCTTGTCAAAGAAAAAAAAAAAAAAAAGGCAAAGAAATGGATGAGGTCTCATTAGTTGTCTTATGCTCTTGGCAATTCAAAGTTTCTCCCTCTTGCACACTTGGTAATTTCTCCAGTCCATTTTGAGAACTCTTAATGTGTTTCTATTCCCACTCTGGAAGCTTTGCTGCACATCTGGAAGGCTTATTTTTGTTATTATTGTTGTTAATTTTTCTGTCAGCCATGCTTCTCTCTCTGCTTCTGCCTGAATCACCACCAGAATATGTGCTTTTAAAAGCCTTCAAATTCTTTTTGAAAATTTTCAGGGGTTTGTGTTTAATTTATCTTGGAATAAGAAATAAAGACCCAGCTTGATTTTTCTTCCCATTTGTTCCCATTTTCTTTAGTTTTACATCTTTTCCCCATTGATTTGAAATGCCACATGTACCATGTATTAAATTTCTATTTGTATTTGGTTCTAGTTCTTCATTTTTTTAGTTCCATTGAAATTGATACTCTTGTGTAGTATAAAATGTTTTATATACCAAAGTTTTGTAATTACTCCTATCTGGTAGAGCTAATTCTGCTCAATGCTGTTTTGCAGAATTTCCCCACACATTCTGCATTCATTCAGCAACTATTTATTGAAAATTTTACCATGTGCCATACACTATTCTAGGCCCTGGAGATATGGTAGAAAACAAAACAGAAAAAGTCCTTGCATTTGTGGAGCCTACAGTTTTAGTAGAGGATACAATCTATAGGAAATCAGGACTTGGAGAACATTAGAGAAAGGTAAAGGAAAGCAGGGTGCCAGGAGCCCTGGGGGGTGGTTTTAAGTGAGGCATCACTGAGGTGACATTTGAATGGAGATTTCAAGGAGGCAGAAATTAGCTATTTGGGGATGAACATTCTATGACAAACAAAGAGCAGGCACAAAGTTGTTGATATGAGTATGCACCTTGTTTCTTACAAAAATAACAAAGAGGCCAATGGGTCTAAAGTGAACAAAGTGGGCAGGGAAAGTATTAGGATACAGGTTCAGAGGGGAATGTAGGCCAGATGGTGTCAGACATTGAAGGCCATTGCACGGATGTTGGCTTTTACCCTGCCCAACGTTGGAAACTATGAGAAGGTTTTGTCCAGTAGAGTGACATGAAATGCCTTAGGTTTTAAAGTAAATGAGGCCAGGCATGGTGGCTCATGCCTGTAATCCCAGCACTTTGGGAGGCTAAGGCAGGTGGACCACTTGAGGCCAGGGATTCAAGACCAGCCTGCCCAACATGGTGAAACCCCATCTCTAATAAAAATACAAAAATTAGCTGGGCATGGTGGTGAACATCTGTAATCCTAACTACTCGGGAGACTGAGGCAGGAGAATCACTTGAACCTAGGAGGTGGAAGTTGCAGTGAGCATCACTACACTCCAGCCTGGGTGACAGAGCAAGACTCCATCCACCCACCCCCCCAAAATAATAATAATAAATAAAAATAAAAAATAAAAGAAATGACCTGACTGCTCTTTTAAGAGTATATTTTGGGGTAGCGGCAGATACAAGAGAGCAGTTGATAGACCGCAGCTGTAATCCAGGTAGAGAGATGATGTTAGATGGAGCAGAGTGATAGTAGTGGAGGTTATAAGAAGTGGAAGGAATCTGAATATATTTTCGAGGTATAATTGGAAGTATTTTATGACTGATTGGATGTGGGGTATTGGAAAAAGAAAGACATCTTTAAAAACTCTAAGGATATTTTTGGTCTAAACCAATGGATGATTAGAATTGGCGCTAAATGAGACAAAGAAGGCTGCAGGGGGAGAGACTTAGGGAAAGTCAAGGCTCTGCTTCGATATGTTCTTCTACAATATCTTTTATCATCTGATTGAAGATATTAAGTAGGGAGTTGCATACATGCATCCAGAGTCTGAGATGTCTGAAGTGGATCTGAACATTTATGGGATTTTGGTATATTGATGACATTTAAAACATGAGATAGGCTTTTATGATTTTTTTGATAAAATATGCCTAAATCAAAATCCAATTAACTTTATAGATTAAAAAGATAAACTACTTAGCCTCCCAAGTAGTTGGGATTACAAACATGATTAGGGAGAACTGATTTCATTGAATCTTCTCACTCAAAATAAAAAATCTTCCATTTTCCAATTATTCAAGTCTTTTTAGTCCTCAATCTGATTTTTATGTCTTCTTCATATAGATAGTACACATTTGTTACTAAGTTTATTCCTAGATATTTTTATAACTTTTTGTTACGAAATATGAACATCATATTCTCTGAATCGGGGTAAGCACTTCCTTTTGGTAAAGGCCAGATAGTAAATGTTTCAGTCTTTTCAGGACCCTGTCACATATGTGTGCAGGCGTGTGTGTGTTTTACAGTCCCTCTACCATGTAGGGTCTGGGCGCAGTGGCTAGCACCTGTAATCCCAGCACTTTTGGAACCCCTGGGCGGGAGGATTGCTTGAGACCAAGAATTCGGGACCAGCCTAGGCAACATAGCAAGACTGTGTCTCTACAAAAAAAGATGAAACAAAAAAAGGGTGTGGTGGTGTACACCTATGGTCCCAGTTACTCAGGAGTCTGAGGCAGGAAGATCACTTGAGCCCAGGAGTTTGAGGCTGCAGTAAGGTAGGATCATGCCACTGTGCTCCAGCCTGGGCAACAGAGCAAGACACTGTCTCAAAAAAATAAATAAATGAGGATATTAAAACCATCCTTACTTTGCTGGATTAGGTGCTCAGACCATAGTTTGTCAATCTTTGCTCTAAGTAGTTACTACTTATAAATAGGAAAGCTATTGATTTGTATATATTAATGTCGTAACCAGTAGCATTACTTAATTTGTAAAATTAATCTTAGTTTCCTGATATAAAATTATATTATCTGAAAATAGTAACTTTGTCCCTTTATTAATTTTAATAGATCATTATTTTTTCTTGTTTAATGATAAGGGCTAGCATCTTCAAAACTCTGTAAAATTATAACGGTGTCTTATCTTCACTTAGATTTATTTCAGAGTTTCAGAATCTATATTGTAAAGTGATGTCTTTAGAAAACATTTATTTCTATTTTACTAAGAATTTTTATTTTCAGAAATAAATATATACATTTTATAAAATGCTTTCCAATATTTATCATGACCCTTATATGGTTTTTCTTCTTGGGTCATTAAAATATTAATTTAAATGGCTATTGAAGTGATAAGCAAAATGTAATAGGCAGGCTGTATGTCTGCAGAAGTTAGGGAGGACCATTCTGCCAAGGGAGCCTGGCTAAGGGATGCCGATAGGAGCTGAAATCTACCTTCCTCTCCTGTTGGCAACTCTGTCACCATTCCCCTGGAACAATGTTCTCCCTCCTTAGCATCTATCAGAATCACCCAATCGACCTGTTAAAACTGATTACTGGTCTCTACCCCTAAGGTTTTTGATTCAGTAGGTCCAAGTAGGGCTGAGAATTTGCATTTCTAAAAAGTTTCCAAGTGAAACTGGTACTGCTAGTACTGGGATCCACAGTTTGAGAACAATTGACCTGGAGAAGGAGCTGTCATTTTCTAATTTGTACAAAGGAACCCTGGTAGCTAATGACAGTCTTGGTGAATCAGAATGGAATATGAGCATGTAGACAGTATTGACACTATAGGAAAAAGTACAGATGTAAGATACCATCCAAAGGGAATGGTGGATGACTCAGCTTTGGTAGACTTCAAGATATATGTAGGAGTCTATTAATGGATAGCCTTTGAGAGATCAATTTTAGTAGGATGATTAAGGTGGAGGCTAAATTTCAAGAGGTTAGAAGTGAGTGATATACCAGGAATTAGAATTAAACAATTGGATAATAAGAAGAAAAGGAGCCAGCAGAAAGGAAGAGACTGCAATTATCAAAGGACAAATTTGGGACAGACATTTGTAAGGAAAAATGTAGGGAACATATGAAAATTTTTTAAATACGGGTTGTCCAGGAGCAGAGGCAAGCCAGAAATGCTCACATCTTGGCACGGTTTGCTTTGTGTATGATGAAAACTGTTAAAGCGTTTTGTGCATGGTTGCTTTCATTTGCTGCTTCCTATGGCAAAGTGTAGAAATTAAAAATCCATGAGGAATGATGCCAGTGCAGTTGATGATCCCCTATGCCTTTGCCTGTTAAATAAATGGGAGGTAAAAAGAACTTTGAAGATATACAATCAGAGATATTGCTGTTACAACAGAAAGTTGTGAAAAAATAAATAAACCTACTCAAAACGTTTTTAGGCTGCTGAATGGAGTCTCAAATGCCTCTGTCAGCAAAAGATGCTGTTAGGTAGGTCTTATCCTCTGCCATCCTTCTCTGTGACATGAACTTCCCTTCTTTACTTTATTCAACTACTGGTAGAGAAAGAAGACCAGAAATAGCTACGATCAATACTTTGCAACTGTCTTTGGCTGAAATCCTATAATGACCAAAGGCAGATAGACGACTCTGTGCAACAAGGCCTCTTGGGGAGCTGTGATAGGAAGTGAATTTGAAAAAAAAAAAAGATCAAGAGCTTTTGGTTTCCATGGAACTCAAAACCCTAATACTAGATAAACTAGAAATCACTGTAATTATAATTGGAAGTAGCAGTACTCAATCCAGAGCCAAGACTTGTGCCCATAATGTGAACTAGAGAATTAGCTTGGGGCTGGGTGTGTGTATACATGTGTATATTCTGGACTTTCTATTGCCTTAAGCAAGTGCAACATGGAATATCGACTTGAGCACTGCAAAGAATGAACCATTTTAATTCATGTATTACACTTCAGAGTCTGATCTTGCTTCAATATGGCATATGAGTTTTAAGTAACAACCAGTCATTTTCATATACACTGATTCATTTGATGCCTCCACCAATCTGTGAAAGTGCTGTCCTTATTGCTATGGAAAAAACACTGGTCAAAGAATGAGCTAAGCTCAAGTATAATTAATACTAGCTCACGTTCACCAAGGAAACACTGTGTACCCATCACTTTATATGTATTTTCTTTAATACCTGAAAATACACTGTGAGGTAGAGATAGTAGTTCTCAACTAGAGGCTATTTACCCCCGACATTTGGTAATATCGGGAGACATTTTGGGTTGTCATAGCTGGGGGTGAAAAGGTGAAAAAAGTTATGCTATTAGCATCAAATGAATAGAAGCCAGGAATGTTGCTTTATCTCCAGCCCAAATGATAATAGTACCAAGATGGAGACACCTGCTGTACTTCTCATTGTATGGGTGATGAGATGATGAAACTACAGTTCAAAGAGGTAAGATGACATTCCAAGCACATAACCAGTAATAATAGAGCCTACATTTGACACAGATTAACTAGCTCGAAAGTTTCTGCTGGTCCCACTACAGGGCACTGATCCTGAATTTTCTATAACCTTAAGTAAAATATTTGACTTCTTGGTATCTCTGTGCTCTGATTTCTTAAAATGAAAATGTCACTGTCTGTCTTTCTCTCTTGAATATATGTTTTGAATAATCAAATAAGATCTCACATCTGGAAGTGTTTCACAAAGTAAGATTTCATTTCTAGAGGGAATGTTAGCATGGTGATGGAGAGCACAGACTCTGGAGTCAGGACGACCAGAGTACAAAATCTAGCTCTGCTATTTGTTTTCCCTATGACCTTGGCCAGCCTTGTTGAGGTACCTCTCTTTACCTCAGTTTTCTTATCTGTAAAATGGGAGATGAAAATAGTACCTCTTGGTAAGATGGTTGAGTTAGATAGCACATGAAATGGGTTTAGACGAGTGCCTGATATATGCTAAGTAAGGGTTAGCTCTTGTAAATCTTATTATAAATATACCTGTACATATCTAATTATGAAGGATCTAGATTGAGAATACAGCCCGATTCACAAACCCACATCCCAAGCACCTCTGTCAACAGCCCCTATAGTTTGTAGGAGCAAACCTAAACCAAACCAAATCAGCTAGAGCAATTGAGATGATTAAAGACGTTCTAACTCAGAAGCAATCAACAAACTATACATTCCTTCCCTCACTGCCACCAGAAGACTAAGAACAAAACTGAGTGGACAAAGTTAGAGTTGAATTACATGATAAGGGGTTGAAAAGGCTACACTATAGACAAGCTTCAGAGTGTACTCATTAAGAGTTACAGAATATTTTATCTTGAAGGAAAAACTCCCCATAGTATTAATTATTGCAAAAGAGCCCCACAGGATTAAATCCTAAATGTAACTGCGTGTATTGGCCTTCGGGGAGTTGTTGTAGATTTTCGTTAGCAGTATCCTCGTCTAAGAATCTATTTGAAAAACACCCAGATTGACCCTTATAAAAGGTATAAAACCAACTTAATACAGAAATTTAATTTCAGACTGCCGATTGATACAGTGACAGTGCATGACTACATTAGTTTTAGGTCCTAGGTTCCAACAGAGTCCCGGCCTTTCAATGAACCTAATATAAAGTCACTCCACTGTAGAAATATTTTTTACATTGATTCTGAACAGTCATAGTGGCTGGGTTCTTCACTGTGAATATTCCAGTGGGGAATAAGAAAATCATTAAGAAAATTGGACTCACGGGTAAACATTCCAACCTGCAGTAAAACTAAAGTAAAAAAAAAAAAAAAAAGCATTCATTCATTCAAAGTAGTTACTGAATGCCTGTGTTTTGTGTCAGGAACTGTTTTAGGGGCTGGATATGACTTAGTGAGTAAGACTGATATGAGCCTTGTCCTCCAATGAGGGGAAGCAAGTGATGCATAACTGAGCAAATCCATAAATGGGATGATTTCAGATAGTGGTAAGTCCAAAGAAATAAATAAACAAAGAAATAATGTGAAGCATTGGTAGCTTCAAGAAAAAGAGATAGGAAAAAAGAACACCCAATAATGCTTTAAACTCGTTGAACAAATATTTGACAGCTGAAAAGTTCAGGCCTGATTATGAGGGATCTTGCACCTTTCCGGCTTATTAGTCTTTGATCCATTCTTAAGGTACCAACCTTGTCCTCATGGTTCAAGATGACTAAAGAGTTCTAGCCATCACATCTCTGTTCCAAGCAGCAAGATGGGCAATAATGAAGACAAGGAAATATCTCATCCCTCTGGAAGACTTCCTAGTATTCCTACAGGATACTTATTCTCCCACTTCATTACTCTGAGCTAAGTCACTTGATCTTACATGCCTGCAAGAAGATGTGAAATGTAGTCTTTAAGTCGATTAGTGACGTGTCCAATGAAAAGTTGCAGTTTTGTTAATGTGAAAGCAGAGAAGATAAAATATTGGGTAGAAAGCCAACAGTGTCTGCCATGAGGGATACTTTAGAATGCATAGTCACAAATGGTTTTCTGCCAACATAGTATTAGAGCTACAGCATGAAGAGATAAGAAGGAACAGATATTTGAACAACTCTAGGAAAATCATGAGCAAAGTGGTGAGAACAAAGGCCCTGGAGTGGACATAAGTGTGGCTTTTTAAAGAAGGGAGAGAAGATGTGTGAGAGGTATGACTTGAGGTTTGGGAGCCAGGGAGAAAATGGCCTGGGTAAGATTGTAGAGATTAGCATGGGTGGATCACACTGGGCTTTCAATGGCAAATTGGTGAAGGTTTTAAACAGATAAAAGATGAGATCAGATTTACAAGTTTGTAAGATTGCTTTAGATGCTCTGTGGAAAATGAAGCACACAAAAGATGAGTCGATGTTTGGGAAAAATATATAGGCTTCTGATAAAATTCAACATCCCTTGTTGTTAAAAACTTTACATAAACTAGGTATTCAAGGAACATACCTCAAAATAATAAGACCCATATACGACAAACCCACAGCCATTATTATACTGAATGGGCAAAAACTGGAAACGTTCCCCTTGAAAACCGGTACAAGACAAGGATGCCCTCTCTCACCACTCTTATTCAACATAGTATTGGAAGTTCTGGAAGTGAAATCAGGCAAGAGAAAGAAATTAAGGGCATTCAAATAGGAAGAGAGGAAGTCAAACTATCCCTGTTTGCAGATGACATGATTCTATATCTAGAAAACCCCATCATCTAAGCCCAAAAGCTTCTTAAGCTGATAAGCAACTTCAGGAAAGTCTCAGTATACAAAATCAATGTGCAAAAATTGCTAACATTTCTATACACCAACAACAGCCAAACTGAGAGCCAAATCATGAAAGAACTTCCATTCAAAATTGCCACAAAAGAATAAAATGCCTAGGAATACAGCTAATAAGGGAACTGAAAAATCTCTACAAAAAGAACTACAAACCACTGCTCAAAGAAATCAGAGATGACACAAACAAAAGGAATAATATTCCATGCTCGCAGATAGGAAGAATCAATATCTTTAAAATGGCCATCTTGCCCAAAGCAATTTATAGATTCAATGCTATTCCCATTAAAATACCATGGACATTATTCACAGAACTAGAAAAAATGATTTTAAAGTTCATATGGAACAAAAATGAGCCTGAATAGGTAAAGCAATCCTAAGCAAAAAGAACAACGCTAGAGGCATCACACTATCTGACTTCAAAATATACTACAGGGCTACAGTAACCAAAACAGCCTGGTACTGGTACAAGAACAGACACATAGACCAATGGAACAGAATAGAGAACCCAGAACTAAGACCACACACTTATAACTATCTGCTCTTTGACAAACCTGACAAAAACAAGCAATGGGGAAAGGAATTTTCATTCAATAAATGGTGCTGGGAGAATTGGCTAACCATATGCAGAAAATTGAAACTATACCCCTTCCTTACACCATATACAAAAATTAACTCAGTATGGATTAAAGATTTTAATGTAAAACTCAAAACTGTAAAAACCCTGGAAGACAACCTAGACAATACCATTCAGGACATAGGCATGGGCAAAGATTTCATGATGAAGATGTCACAGGCAATTGCAACAAAGGCAAAAATTGACAAATGGGATCTAATTACACCGAAGAGCTTCTGCACAGCAACATAAACTATCAATAGAGTAAACAGACAATCTACAGAATGGGAGAAAAGTTTTGCAAACTATGCGTCTGACAAAGATCTAATATCCACCATCTATAAGAAACTTAAATAAAATTTACAAGAAAAAACCAAACAACTCCATTAAAAAATGGGCAAAGGACCTGAACAGACACTTATCAAAAGAAGACATACATACAGCCAATAAGCATATGAAAGAAAGCTTAACATCACTAATTATTAGCGAAATGCAAATCAAAACCACAATGAGATACCATCTGACACCAATCAGAATGGCCATTATTAAAAAACCAAAAAAATAATAGATGCTGGCGAGGTTATGGAGAAAAAGGAACACTTACACATTGTTGGTAGGAGTGTAAATTTGTTCAACCATTGTAGAAGACGGTGTGGCAATTCCTAAAGACCTAGTCAGAAATACCATTTAACCTAGCAATCCCATTACTAGGTATATACCCAAAGGAATATAAATCATTCTCTTATAAAGTCACATGCATGCGTATGTTCATTGCAGCACTATTCGCAATAGCAAACACATGGAATCAACCCAAATACCCATCAATGATAGACTGGATAAAGAAAATGTGGTACATATACACCATGGAATACTACACAGCCACAGAAAATAATGAGATCATGTCCTTTGCAAGGACATGGAGCTGGAGACCATTATCCTTAGCAAATTAACGCAGGAACAGAAAACCAAATACCACATGTTCTCACTTATGTGTGGGAGCTAAATGATGAGAACACACAGACACACAGAGGGGAACAACACACATTGGGCTCTATCGGAGAGTGGATGGTGGGAGGAGGGAGAGGATCAGGAAAAACAACCAATTGATACTAGGCTTAATATCTGGGTGATGAAATAATAGGTGCAACAAACCCCCATGACACGTTCTCCTCCTATGTAACAAATCTACACATCCTGCACATGTACCCCTGATCTATCTATATCTATCTATCTATCTACGTATCTATCTATGTATCTATCTATCTGTCTATCTATCTGTCTGTCTATCTACCCACCTACCCAAAACTCTTAAGTGGAAGGCATGAAAGGAGGAAAGAAGGCCGTCTTTGTTGTCATTCTGGATGTCTTCATTTGCCCCCTCCATCTGCTCTTCACCTTTCTCTACCCTGCCTTTGCATTAACAGCCATCCTTGCTCTCTGACTTGTCTGCTAATCTGGGTAGTGGTAGGAATGGAGGCAGGACACAAGCAGATCAGGCCACATGAAGTGAGTGAGTTTGGGGTATTTTTCTGCCTATCTCCCTGCTAAGTTGCCAAGGGTCCACTGGATCTCTCTACTGAACTCAGCTCCTGCTAGGTGAGCTCTTCCATGCCCGCCCTCCTTAGGACTGGTAAACACTTCTCACCAGCTCAAGGCTAGGAATGGTAATGGGTCCTCACTGTTGCTAGCCCTGGGCTGCTACATGATCCCTTATAGCTCCCTAAACTTTATCCTCAGCTTTGTAAAGAGTTCAACGATTAAACATTCTCCAGTGATTCAATTTAAATGTACTATCTAATTATTAGCAGGGCAAAGCTAGCAGAGCTACTTTCAAAGTGCCGCGTACTGCATGCCATCTAACTTTCAAAATAAAATGGTAGGGGAGGAATTATAATCACTGTTTTAAACATGAAGATATTCATTTCTGAAATATTAAATTAACATAGTGGCAGGGGAGCCAGGTGTCTTGACATTTCTTTAACCTCCCTTTGTTTCTAACTACAAAAACCTGACTTCAGCATGTTTTTCTTCTTTCCTTTTATTTCAGTGCTCAAGGTGTATTCATTATTTTTTCTTTCAGGCTCTTTTTTTCCCCTTTGTGTTATACACACTACATATGTGCATTTGAGGGACTTCCCTGTCAACTTTATTATGGATAGCCTGTGAAAATAAAAGTACAGAGAAGGCCATTTCTCACCCACCACTGGTACATAAGAGCAGTAAAGAAAATAAAGCTCAATTCTTGCAAGTGACAACCACAGATAATAGATACTACCAAACCAGGAATTTGAGGGTGGATTATAAATCAAAACAACACAATATGCAATCAAATAAACAAGAAATAGGAGCGATAAAGGCTCTTTTCATCTATATATTTATCCACTCTCAGCAAAAGGCACTGACTCTGGAGAATTTGGGCTCCTAGAAATGCCAATTCTCATTGCTGAGCAAGGTTGGATGCTGACATGTTATTTCACACACCAGGCATCAAGCTGCCACTGTGGTCTCCATGGCAAAATCTACTAAGCACCTGAGAAGGCTGTGATAGAGGAGTGCATGTTTTCAACAAGGGTAAGAAAAATAATAAGGCCCAGCAATGGAAACATCCACCAGAGCAGAAGCTGACAGTTGTCTTTGACGGTAAAAGGGCCGACTGCTCCTTCACTGTAATTCCATGAGAAGCTGAGTGACACTTTTAGATCATGATATGATATCGCTATTTAAGATTTATAATGCCTCTTTTTTTTCGGTAGGAGACAGACAGTGGGAAAACCACAGAAAGTATTGAGAGTTTTGCTCATTTCATGCTAATTGCCCCAGCTATAAAATAGTTCATGGAGTCTGGACAATATAACAAGCTTGCTTATAACTTATCTTGCTTCTAAATTAGTAGTGTGCTGGTTCTGAAAATATGGTGTCATTTAATGATATACAGTAGATTTTTTTCCCACAATATGCATGTGCATCAGATATTACATTGTTTTGTTTTCTTAAATCAGAATAAATTTGGTTCTGAGTGCCCCCAGAACTATGATGGAATAGCCAATATCTATCTTTATTAAGGAGTTTTCTTTTCACCTTGGTTGTTCAGAGTCCCAAATGGCTTATGTAATCCAGTGAGCTTGAGCAGGGGTCCTTCAGCTTCATGGCATCAGGGCTTTCCCTCCAGGAAGGGAAGCCCAAGATCTTTGCCCAGGGCTTCCTAGTCCAATTAAATGTACCTGCTTTCACCAACTTTGTGCTAAGCTGGGACACACAGAACTCTGCCAATGGCTCCCTAGGCCACCGTCCTTGGTGTTTGCTTTCCACTCCATCCCTTTTGAAATCCATGTACTAGCCCATCCATCAAAGGTACTGTCAACCCTAGGTATTTCACAGAAGTGGAACTTGGCTTCCTCCACACTCTTGGAATTCACCACCATTGTCCTCCTCTCTTTGGTCCCCAGGAAAGAGGTCCCTAAGGACAACTGCACTTTAATTCTCCTCAATCAGGGGTTGACAAACTATGAGACCTACCAAAGGCCAAATCCAGCCAAAAGCCTGTTTATTTATGGCTTGTAACCAAATTTTTAAAAATGTTTTTAAATAGTTGTATTTCCAAATTGTTATATAAGTACCTATGTAATATCGTTGATATTTCTTCTTGGTCCCAAGTGCCTAAAATATTTACTATCTGTCTCTTTAAGAAGGTTAAAACAGCAAGAGAACTGGAAGTGGAAGTAGAGCCTGAAGCTGTGACTGAATTACTGCAATCTCATGGTAAAACTTGAATGGATGAGGAGCTGCTTGTTATGGATGAGTAAAGAAAATGATTTATTTAAATGGAATCTGCTCCTGGAGAAGAGGCTATGAACAGTGTTGAAATGACAACAAAGGATATAGAATATCACATTAACTTAGTTGAGAAAGCAGTGACAGAGTTTGAGAGAACTGACTCCAATTTTGAAACAAATTCTATTGTGGGTAAAATGCTATCAAAAATCATCACATGCTACAGAAAACTCTTTGTGAAAGGAAGAGTCAATCAATATGGCAAACTTCATTGTTGTGTTATTTTAAGAAATTGTCATAGCCAACTCAACCTTCAGTGGCCACCATCCCGATCAGCCAGCAGCTGTCAACATCAAGGCATGGCTCTCCATTAGCATAAAGATTACTAGTCGCTGAAGACTCAGATGACCTTTAGCATTTTTTATCAATAAAATATTTTATTTTTTTTTTTTTTTTTTTTTTTTTTTTTTTTTTTTTTTT